>NW_024356727.1:0-238 GCF_014805655.1 Passer montanus | reverse complement strand
CCAAGCCAATTCTCCATTTGTCAGAGCAACAAAAGTTAAAGCCAGGTGAACTTGGCCCCGTGCAGGCTGACAAACCTTGGGAGGCCTTTGCTGCTCTCCCAAGGAAAATGCAGCACAACTGTTCAGACCTCTCTCTCCAAACAGACAAGCTCCTGCTGAGAAAGACAGATCAGCCTTATGTTCAAAGCTGCATCCAAGTGTTCACTGTGACACAGAATCCAGTGTGCTTACAAGAAGA
>NW_024356726.1:0-348 GCF_014805655.1 Passer montanus | reverse complement strand
TGGTATTACTACCAGTATATTACCAGTTATTGGTCACATAAATTCCAGAATTTCATTAGAAGTTCAAATGATTTATTTTTAAAGGAATGTCACATAAAAATAAAGCTTGGCTTCAAGGGAAGATCCCTTGCAAAGGGATCTGAGAAGAACATTTAGTGTTTAATTGTTTCATCCCAAATTAGGTAACAGCCTTGCTGGGAGACAAAGGAGATTCTGCAATAGTAGTCCAGCTAAAATACGTGACCTTTGCTCCAGACAGGGGTGACAGATAATTAGATGCAATACCTACGAGAATAACACTTTAGAATTGAGAAATGAAAATTGCAAAATGATGCTTAACAAAGTCTA
>NW_024356725.1:0-349 GCF_014805655.1 Passer montanus | reverse complement strand
TTTGGTTTCATCTGTTCATTAGGCCAGCTTTCAACCCAACAGGAGATAGATACCAAATTTTTTGAAACATTAAGACTGAAAAATTTGCAGCAGCCATTTTGAGATAAGCTCAGGAGTTCAGGTTGAAAGCAGCCTTTGTCCTTGTGCTTTAAGTGACCTAAGCTAAGAATTAAGAATTTGTCTATCAAGATGAGCAAACCACTAACCACCATGACAACAGTTTTCCAATGTAGACACTGGAATGTCCAGCCAAAAGTAGTGTTTAAGGATTTGACAGTGTCTGAATAATATTCAATTTAATGCAGAACAAGAGCTAGAAAGGTCTCATTTCCTGTAGCAAGCTCCTTCT
>NW_024356724.1:0-349 GCF_014805655.1 Passer montanus | reverse complement strand
GCTGGGCTCTGCTCCTGGGGCCCCGTTCCTGTTCCCATTCCCTGTCCCGTTCCCATTCCCATTCCCGTTCCCATTCCCATTCCCTATCCCCATCCCCATTCCCTGTCCCATTCCCTGTCCCGTTCCCATTCCCGTTCCTGTTTCTCCCATTCCCTGTCCCGTCCCCGTTCCCATTCCCGTTCCCTGTCCCTGTCCCCGTTCCCCTTCCCGTTCCTGTCTCTCCCGTTCCCATTCCCTGTCCCATTCCCTGTCCCGGTCCCGGCCCGGTTCCCGTTCCCAATCCCGTTCCCTGTCCCGTTCCCATCCCCGGTCCCGTCCCCGTTCCCCGGCCCCGGAAGCGCGGCCCCGC
>NW_024356723.1:0-349 GCF_014805655.1 Passer montanus | reverse complement strand
GGGCAAAGGAAGGGGGAGGGGCCAAAGGGAGGGGGCGGGACCACTGGGGAGGAGCCAAAGGAAAGGGGAGGGGCCAAAGGAAGGGGGCGTGGCCATCCCTGACCTCTGGGGGTGGGTTATATTCAAAGGGGGCATGTCCCGAGGTGGCCCCGCCCCCAGGTGTTTGTGGGCGGGGCTGTGGGTGGGTTATATTTAAAAGGGGGCGTGTCCTGAGCTGGCCCCGCCCCCAGGTGTGCGGGGGCGGCCCCGCCCTCACGCTGTGGCACCTGCGCTCGGGGACCCCGACCACGGTGTTCCCCCTGCCCCTCCCCCAGCACCACGCGCTCTTCCACCAGGACATGGTGAGTCC
>NW_024356722.1:0-349 GCF_014805655.1 Passer montanus | reverse complement strand
GGAAACGCCTCCGGTCCCGCCTGCACCCGGGACATGGGGATGGCAGGGCTCCTGTCACCCTGTCTCCCTGGCAGCCTGTCACCGTGTCACCCTGTCCCCAGCAGGGGTGGGGGCTGCGGGAGGCTGGCGTGGGCACCCACTGGGTGGGGACCCCCTGGGTGGGCAGGAGAACCCAACAAATTGGGACCCCTGGGTGGGCAGGGACACCTCGGGGATATGGGACCCCACCAACTGGGACCCTCCAGGATGGGGATGCCAGGTTGGGGGTACCCTCCCCCCCATCCAGACCCTGGACCCCCAAATTATTCTTCCCTGTCGGCGATGGAGAGAGACGGGGAGACTGACTCGG
>NW_024356721.1:0-349 GCF_014805655.1 Passer montanus | reverse complement strand
GGG
Organism: Passer montanus; assembly: GCF_014805655.1. Taxonomy (NCBI): domain Eukaryota; kingdom Metazoa; phylum Chordata; class Aves; order Passeriformes; family Passeridae; genus Passer; species Passer montanus. Next base: position 346 of record NW_024356721.1, on the reverse strand, counting down.
GTTGGTCTCTTTCTCCAGGCAGCAAACAAAAACTGAAAACAGGCTTAAACCCCTAAAGCAGTGGTGCTGCTGTGTGGCTAAAGCCAAAATGAAAATCCAGGCAGGTGCTGCAGCTGCACTTCTGAAGGGCACCAATGGAGAGTGGAGGCAGAGCTTCCCCCTCTCTGCGCAGGACTCCAGCTGAAGGCACCGTGGCTGCTCGTGGTTTTCGAAGCACACACTGACCACCCAGAACTGAACAGCTGCAAAGAAACAGCTTTGACCCTGTCACATTTACAGATTTCCAGTCATTAAATTTCAATTTGGTTTTTTACTCAAGCGTACACTGACAAGGGCAGTGGGGAGG
>NW_024356720.1:0-349 GCF_014805655.1 Passer montanus | reverse complement strand
TCCTGAGCTTCCTGACGTGCCACAGAGACATTGGGGCTGTCATGTTGGGGAACAAATTTCAGTCTGGGAACTTCTTGAAATGCTTCAGGTTTTTTTTGGTTTTTTTGTTTTTTTTTTGGTTTTTTTGTTTTTTTTTTGGTTTTTTTGTTTTTTTTTTGGTTTTTTTGTTTTTTTTTTGGTTTTTTTGTTTTTTTTTTGGTTTTTTTGTTTTTTTTTTGGTTTGTTTTTTTTTTCCCTGCAGAAATATTGCCATAATATTTTGCTTCCAGAGAATCTTCTCCATGTCTTTAGGAAAATTCCCACTGCTAGGCTCCCAGATGAGGCCAATTCCCAGGTTCCTTCCCACACT
>NW_024356719.1:0-349 GCF_014805655.1 Passer montanus | reverse complement strand
GATCCTGGAGCTGTCTGGGCTGATCCTGGCCATGCTGGGTGTGATTCTGGAGTGCCCTGCTGCCAGCTCTCCCTCAGATCCTGCTCTCACCTCTTGGAGCTGTTGCAGCTCCTCAGCCATGGTGAAGCAGCCTCTGGCACAGCCCAGGGCTGCAGCTGGAGCTGTCCTGAGCTCAGCTGCCCTGGGCTGGGTGACAAAGCTGCTCTCAGCTCCTCTCCCAGAGCTGTCCTGTTCCCGTGCCAGAGCCCAGCAGTGCTGGCTCTGCTGGGGAGCCCAGGGCTGCCACCTTCCCTTGGACAGTTTCAGGCATCCTTGGCCCTGGTGCCATCCCCTGGGGCTCCTGGGCACT
>NW_024356718.1:0-349 GCF_014805655.1 Passer montanus | reverse complement strand
TTTTTTTTCCTTCTTCTTCAGGTTCTTGGTGTAAAATCCAAGTTTTTCCTTAAAAAAAATGGCATTTTCTGAGGCAAAATGAAGTTATAAATAATCCCGAGTCGGCGCTGAGAGGTAGAGGTGTCGCTGCCATCACAATCTATTGGCTTGTTCTGAGGTAATTAATTCATTGCGAGTCAATCATTCTATCGGCCCGTGATTAATTAACGTTAATTGACCTCTCTCCTCTCAAAAAGGTCCTTTTAATTAAGAAATCTTTAATTGGAGGCGTCGCTGCCCGGGTCGGCGGCAGGGGAGGTGATGGATGAGGGGGTGGCGGCGTCCTGCCAGCTGCCATTGGCCTGAGGGG
>NW_024356717.1:0-349 GCF_014805655.1 Passer montanus | reverse complement strand
GCACCGGCACCGGCACCGGCACCGCCGGCCCGGCCCGGCTCGGCCGCGCTCGGCTCCGCTCGGGCACGCTCGCGTCCGCTCGGCTGCGTTCGGTTCAGTTCGGCCGATGCGTTCGGCGGGGTTCGGCCGCGTTCGGGTCGGTCCAGCGCCGTCCGGTCCGGTTCGGGTGGCGCCTTCGGGAGGGCTCGGGCCCATCCCGAGGGGGTTCGGCTGCCTCCGCAGGGGTTCGGGTCGCTGCGGCTGAGGTTCGGCTGCCTACGGCCGGGGTTCGGCTCCCTCCGGCGGGGTTCGGCGGGGCTCGGCGCGGCCCGGCCCCGGTGCCGCGGCAGGAAAACACGGCAGGGCCGGG
>NW_024356716.1:0-6967 GCF_014805655.1 Passer montanus | reverse complement strand
ATCAAATCTTTTGCCATCAGCTGCCACTTAGCAGACTTTAATTAGAGATTGCTCACACTTCCAGGTTATATGGGTGAGGTTACAGTACTAAGATCCAGATTACTGTTATTACAAATTACCACACGGTATAACAGTCTAGGAAATAGGATTTTAAATCTAGCTGGGATTTAATAAAACACTTTGGCGGTATTGCCTTGGATAGGATCTCCAAGACCTAGTAGCAGCCTGCCCACCAAACGCGGGGAGTCCCAGGGACAGCAGCACCCTTGGGAACAGCCTGAGCCAGCAGCCAGCCGGGGCTGTGCAGCGCCTCACTGGCACGGCCCGAGCAGGAGCAGCTCGGCTGCGGCCGACAGCAGGGCTCAGGGACGCGGCTCCCCCGCCTGCATCTCCGGCCACCGCTGCTGCCTGCGGACTTGGGCCGCTCTCCTTGCCCAGCTCCTGTCCCCGCCCCACCTGCCGGTGCCCCTGGGGGAGCAGGGCCGGGCCCGCGGGGCCGGCAGCGGCTCAGGGGCCACGGCTGAGGGGGAGCTCCCGGCGCGCGGTGCCTGCGGGCGGGAATGGCGGGTCCCGCGCACAGGCCCTGAGGGAGGGAAATGGCGGCTCGCAGGCGAGGGCGCCTGAGGGCTGGGCTGGGGCTGGGGCGAGCGGGAGGAGCGGCGCAAATTCGAGTTATTTACTTGTGAGAACCTCCGGGGTGAGAGACGGGCACAGGGCGGCTCGGGGCAGGCAAGTATTAAACTGCCCCAAGGAGCTTCGCCGGGTCTCGGCGAGCTCTGGCCTCGCAGTCGCGCTGCCCGTGGGACGCTGAGGGCGGGCGAGGTGCGAAGGCAGCGGCACCGAGCGCTGAGGCGGAGCCCGTCGGGGCGGCACCGCCGAGGCACGGGGCTCTCCCGGCCCGGCAAGGGGAGCTGAGGAGAGGGGAGACAAGGATGGACGGGATTTCTGCAGTGCTGAAGGTTCGCGTGTTTGATTAGCCAGGTGGGCGAGTTCTGCGGGTGTCGAGGGAAGGAGGTGCCCTGGGGAGGCCGTGAGGGCTCGGTGCTGAGGGCTCGGGAGCCGCTCCGCTGGGCACAGCCTGGCGGCACTGCAGGGCAGGGCCCTCAGGGCTGCCGGGCTGTGGGGACACAGGGCCTCAGGGCCTCTTGGGGCTGTCTGGGCTGATGTGGTTTCTCTCCCCTTCCCTGGGGGCTGAAATGAGGTGTTTGGCTTTGTGCTGAGGTTTTGGTTCCCTCTTTCACGCTTTAACATGTCCTAACAGCAGAACAGCTATGTCAGAAATGTGGCTGTGTGCATATGAGTTGTAAAATATATTGAGAGGATGCCATGAATTCACATGTTTGAACAGCCTGGTTGGTTCTCCTTCCATTGCCCAGCTGACACAGGCAGTGGTGCCTTCCAGCCGTGGGGCAGCCTGACATCTTCTATTCCAAAATACCTGTGCTCCCTGAAGTATCCCTGAAGTGTTATGGTCCAAGCAGAGTGCAGCAGAAATGCTCCTCTGGTGGGAGCTGCAGCTCCTTGACCACATTCCCTGAACAGTACCCATAACGGACCTGTCCCCGCCCCGCCTGCCGGTGCCCCTGGGGGAGCAGGGCCGGGCCCGCGGGGCCGGCAGCGGCTCAGGGGCCACGGCTGAGGGGGAGCTCCCGGCGCGCGGTGCCTGCGGGCGGGAATGGCGGGTCCCGCGCGCGGGCCCTGAGGGAGGGAAATGGCGGCTCGCGGGCGAGGGCGCCTGAGGGCTGGGCTGGGGCTGGGGCGAGCGGGAGGAGCGGCGCAAATTCGAGTTATTTACTTGTGAGAACCTCCGGGGTGAGAGACGGGCACAGGGCGGCTCGGGGCAGGCAAGTATTAAACTGCCCCAAGGAGCTTCGCCGGGTCTCGGCGAGCTCTGGCCTCGCAGTCGCGCTGCCCGTGGGACGCTGAGGGCGGGCGAGGTGCGAAGGCAGCGGCACCGAGCGCTGAGGCGGAGCCCGTCGGGGCGGCACCGCCGAGGCACGGGGCTCTCCCGGCCCGGCAAGGGGAGCTGAGGAGAGGGGAGACAAGGATGGACGGGATTTCTGCAGTGCTGAAGGTTCGCGTGTTTGGTTAGCCAGGTGGGCGTGTTCTGCGGGTGTCGAGGGAAGGAGGTGCCCTGGGGAGGCCGTGAGGGCTCGGTGCTGAGGGCTCGGGAGCCGCTCCGCTGGGCACAGCCTGGCGGCACTGCAGGGCAGGGCCCTCAGGGCTGCCGGGCTGTGGGGACACAGGGCCTCAGGGCCTCTTGGGGCTGTCTGGGCTGATGTGGTTTCTCTCCCCTTCCCTGGGGGCTGAAATGAGGTGTTTGGCTTTGTGCTGAGGTTTTGGTTCCCTCTTTCACGCTTTAACATGTCCTAACAGCAGAACAGCTATGTCAGAAATGTGGCTGTGTGCATATGAGTTGTAAAATATATTGAGAGGATGCCATGAATTCACATGTTTGAACAGCCTGGTTGGTTCTCCTTCCATTGCCCAGCTGACACAGGCAGTGGTGCCTTCCAGCCGTGGGGCAGCCTGACATCTTCTATTCCAAAATACCTGTGCTCCCTGAAGTATCCCTGAAGTGTTATGGTCCAAGCAGAGTGCAGCAGAAATGCTCCTCTGGTGGGAGCTGCAGCTCCTTGACCACATTCCCTGAACAGTACCCATAACGGAGGAAGACATGCTATGAAATTGTGAGTATTTCCCATCTTAAACAAGGCTGAAGCTCAAGACTTAATTGCCAAAACGACAATGGTTTCTGTTGTGCAGGGACATCCCCTTCAGGAACTCATGCTCTGGTGTTTGTTTATGCCTGAATGTAAAAAATAAATGCACACAGGGCCACTCAGAATGGCTGTCATGGGAGTTCCCTCCTGTGACAAGGAGTCTAAAAGCTACAGGAACTGAAAATTTAATGTCCATTCTAGTGTGGAAGACTGGCTTCCAGTTAAAGCAGGTGTAGCACTTGATGGAAGGTTTAAAGGGGGAGAGTTTTCTTCATGACTTCTCTGCAGATGTGTGTGGACTGCTTTGCAGTGCTGTGGGTGCTCCCCAGTTTGTTGCTCCCAGAAGCTGTGGCTGCCCCACCCCTGGATGTGTTTGAGGCCAGGCTGGATGGAGCTTGGAGCAGCCTGGGCTGGTGGAAGCTGTCCCTGCCCCTGGCAGAGGGGTGGACGAGATGGTCTTTAAGGTCCCTTCCAACCCAAACCGTTCTGTGATTTCTCCCTGTGTGCCACAAAGGAGAAATCCAGCACATTTTCTGGTGTCTGTTGTCCTTTTTGCTTGCAGCAAGGTTTTAATGAAATTCTTCAGGTGCTTTTCATTCAGGTGCTCTGAGACAACATAACAAAAATCTGAACACTTTCTGATAATTAGTGCATGTGCGGGCTGCAGAAAAGCCTTCTTTCACAAGGCCAGGGTCTGAAGCTGACTCGGGGTGCGTGTGGAAGAATCACAAACCCAGTGCAGTGAGGGAACTTCTGCACAGGCTGAAGAGCAATCCTACAGGAAAGCAGTGTTGCTGGCTCTTGGATTTCTGACTTAGCGCTCAACTTCTTCACCTTCAGGGATCCTGAAGTTCCTCCATAAACGGGCAGAGGCACTCAGGCTGTGCGGAGTCACCGTGTTCCTAGTGCAGAATTATCAGGTGTGTCTGTTCCTGGACTTGGTACAGTGTGGGAGGGTGAAATGAGCCGGGGTGTGAGGGCAGGGAAGGCGAGAGAGAAGAAGGAAATGAGAGCAAAGAGAAGCAGAGCTGTGAGCACCCATTGCTCTGCAGCACTGTTCAAGTTTTATTTGTTCCTACATCACTTTTCAGTAGAAAAACTTTCACTTCTCTCTGCTCTGAATGCACCGTCAGCTTTCTGCAAGTCTTGTGAGTAAATAAAGCTCGTTTGCCTCGGAACTCCTTTGCAGAGGAAGTTTTCATCCTGGCTTAAGGCCGGATGTTATCAGGTGAGGAGCAGCCTCCAGTTCTTTACAGGTAAGAGTGTGCCTGCTCAGACATGCAGAAGCCTTCAAGTTAAAACCCACAACGCTTGATATCTCACTGCTGTTGCATGGAGCATTCTTCAGTGCAGTGAAAATGGAGTGTAGAGAGTATCAAAATGTTTAACACAATCATTTCCAGGGATTTATACAGCATTTAGTCTTTTATGAAATGACAGACTGATAAAACTACTTCTGACAAGAGTGCTTAATGTACATTGGTAACTCTCGGGGATGTAATTGCAAGGGTGCAATCCTGCTTATTCTTGTTGGGAAAAAAAAATCTGTTTTACTTGGAGGGAATAGGATTACATTTCCACAGAGCCAAGAGTAGCTGGTGTTGCTAAATGAACCTGCAACACAGCATAACGGTGAAAGAAAACAGTTCATAGAACATCAAAGAACACTGAAGTCATTGTTCAAGTTTTATTTGTTCCTACATCACTTTTCAGTAGAAAAACTTTCACTTCTCTCTGCTCTGAATGCACCGTCAGCTTTCTGCAAGTCTTGTGAGTAAATAAAGCTCGTTTGCCTCGGAACTCCTTTGCAGAGGAAGTTTTCATCCTGGCTTAAGGCCGGATGTTATCAGGTGAGGAGCAGCCTCCAGTTCTTTACAGGTAAGAGTGTGCCTGCTCAGACATGCAGAAGCCTTCAAGTTAAAACCCACAACGCTTGATATCTCACTGCTGTAATGCTGGAGGAAAACTGAAGGGAGCTGTAAATAATGTGAAAGTGTGGGACTGTTTGTATGTTTTTGTATCTGTGTGTGAATTAGGGATTTTGGCTGGAGGGTGCTGTACAGCAGTGCTTGCTGCAGTGGAATTAGGAGCTCACCCAGGGACGATTGAGAAGTTCCAGTGGTTGGGTGGGTGCAGCTTTGTTCTGCAGTAGTTTGAAAAAGCTCATTTTTAACTGGAGAGAAGCTTTGCTCATAGCAGAAATCAGAAGCAACAGGAAAGCTTCACCTGAGGTGCTGCTCAGCCACTTCCTTCCCGTCCCTTCCTCTCACCTCTCTTGGTTGTTTGGAGCAGTTATTCTTCTGTGCTCCCCCTTGGCCTCCTATACACCTGACCCTGTGTTCTCACTATTTTGTGCTGTTTATTCATTTGCCTCTCTGACTGAGATGATCAAAAGCAGAACAGGAATTACTGCAACATTCAACTTCCCCAGAAAATCAGCTGCAGGGGATGGAAAGGGGCTTAGGGGTGTTCCAGCAGGAGCTTTGCTGTGGTGCTTGTAGAAGGGGTAGAGTGTGAAGACGTATGGAGAGAGTTTGGGTGAAGAAAAAGGAGTTCAGTGTTGTGCAGTGTGGGAAGGATCTTCCCTGGGACACTGCTCAGGTGCGCAGGCAGCAGCTCTGATATCACAGAAGGCAGGCTTGGAGTTTTGACAGGCAAGGCACTGGGAAACTCTCTTGGAGCCCTCCTGATGTTCCCCTGCCCAGCTCAGGGAATGTTCAGCAGCCAGAGCAGTGCTGGTGCTGTGTGCAGTGGAATGGGGTTCCAGAGCCCTGGTGACCCTGGGGCTTTGTGACAGAGCTGAGGGAGCTGCTGTAACACAAGTGACATTCAAGGTCAACCTTTTGGCATTTGTTTCATTTAAAAGAGAAAAGTGTGAGCAATTCTTCTCCCCAAGTTATTCTAGTGGAAAAGCATTGCTGCTTTAAAGATTAAGTTCCTCACACTGGATATCCATGGATATTTTCCTCCAGGATCATTTTCTTTTGTAATGAGAGCAAGTTATTTAGCCATTATCAGTAAACAGTGCATCTTAGAAAACTTGATGCTTTTCCTGACACTTTAATCTCTTTTTATATCCCAGAAAGCAAATAGCGTCATGATTTTTCCCAAAGTATTACTGAGATTTATTTTAAACCCACACAACCAAGCCTTGTAAACAGGTGTTAAGTCCTTTGGTGATGACTCTAAAGCAATGTTAATTTTTTTTTCTGTCAAATTGCTTTTCATCTTACACTAGGATTATATGACTTTCTGTGCCTCATATAGGATCAAATTTTTAACTGTCAGAAAGTTTTTTTGAAATGATTTGCACTTTTTGTAGTCAGAGTCCACTTGTTCATTAGGTAAAGACCATGTCCCTAACAACAGGCTGGTGCAGGACCCATCATGAACTGCAGATTTTGAAGTGGCTAATTGTAGTCATGGACTGCTTGAGACAGTCTCTTAAGGCATGAAAATATTCAATAGCATTGGGCTTTTGTCTTCATTTCAGTGTCTGTTCTATAAGCTTGCTGAGCATGACTTAAAATATTAAAAAATGACAAGAAAATGAACAGCTCCAGCAGTTAGTCAAATGATGGGAAAACAGCAGTTCCAGTGAAAGCATGAAATATTTTCTGTGGCATCAGAGCCTGGAAAGGCTGGTGCCTGTTTGCTGCTCTGTGGAACAGCCAGAGGCGTCTGTGCTGCTGCTGGAGACCCTCTGCAGCCTCTTGCCTGGCTGCATTTCATTAACTTTTATAAACCTCTTGCCTTCGATAACAGCCAGTGAAACTCCGGCACGATGTCTCCCTCTAGGCCCCAGACAGCTCCAGCTCGCACTAACTCAGCGCTGGAGTTGAATGAAAGACAGATTATTCCGTCACCTGTCAGCAGCTGCGGCAGTCGGGGCAGTGCCGGGTACTTCCAGTGGGAGCGGCGGGGCTGCTCCCGACTCCCGCCGGCTCCTGAATCCTCGGGGGCTCCGCGGGGCTCCGAGCCTGCTGCAGGGCCCTGCTTCCCCTCGGCCCCGGCCCTGCGCTGCCTGTGCTCGGGCACACGGGCCAGGAACGAACCTGCGGTGCCAGTGGCTTTGCTGGGGGAGTTCAGGGAGGCACAGCGTGTGATAAACTCAGTGCTGCCTTCTGCACGGGGTGTGTTTGTGTAGGGCAGAGCTGAGCCCCAGCAGGGCACAGCAACCACGAGCACACCCAAACTTCTGCTTGCTCAGGAGCAGACTTCGTGTGATCTTGCTCAGAGCAAAG
>NW_024356715.1:0-349 GCF_014805655.1 Passer montanus | reverse complement strand
ATGAACAAGGCAGCAAGTAAGATTGCAGCCGTGGACTTCAGGGGAAAGAACTTTAGCCACTTCAGGGAATTTTGTTGGAAAATCCCATGGGATTTTCCCTTTAGGGAAAAAATCCCTTTAGGGAAGAAGGGTTGGTATTGCAGGGTCACTTCCTCCTGACTTAAGGATGATATATCCCAATCAACAAGAAATTAGGCTATGGGGGCAAGAGACATCCATGGGTGAATGAAGAACTCCTGTCATTCCTCAACTACAAGCAGGAAATAAACAAGAGATGAAAGCAGGGTCAGAGCACTTGGGATAAAAACAGAGAAACCATAAAGTAGAAATGAGACAAGGAAGGCCAAGG
>NW_024356714.1:0-349 GCF_014805655.1 Passer montanus | reverse complement strand
GGAAAATCTTGAGAGGCTTTAAATAATTTCATTACATTGTGCTACACTGGGGATTTCATCGTTCAGAATGAGATGAGCAAGCACTTGCTCAAAATATGGAATGATTGACCTTCAAGGTCACCAGAATTGGTGGCAGTGCACAGCATGACTACTTGCCAAACAGTAGAAAGAGAATGAATCAAATGCTATCAATGCATTTTTCATCTTCAGACTCATCCTGTGTGCCACATGGAAGAACAGAAATTATGCCACTGAGGACAAAATAGTATGAAACTAATAACATTTCCTGTCTTGCATTTGCTTTCTCCATCTGCTCACATTTCCTGGGTGACAGGTTCATCTCAGCATT
>NW_024356713.1:0-349 GCF_014805655.1 Passer montanus | reverse complement strand
CCTTGGAAGGAGCCACCTGAAGACCCCAAAATGGTCCCAACTCCCATCAGAAGACCCCAATATGTCCCCAACTCCTGCCTGAAGACCCCAAGAGGTCCCAAACTCTACTGAAGACCCCAAGATGTCCCCAACCCCTTTGAAGACCCCAAGATGTCCCCAACCCCACTGAAGACCCCAAGATGTCCCCAACTTGTTTGAAGACCCCAAGATGTCCCAAACCCCAAGACCCCAAGATGTCCCCAACTCCCCTTTGAAGATCTCAAGATGATCCCAACTCCCATCTGAAGACCCCAAGAGGCCCCAAACTCTACTGAACATCTCAAGATGTCCCCAACTCCCATCTGAAGAC
>NW_024356712.1:0-349 GCF_014805655.1 Passer montanus | reverse complement strand
TCCCATTCCCAGGATTTTTGGGGTTTCCCCTTCCTGGGATTTTTGGGATTTCTCATTCCCGGGGTTTTTGGGGTTTCCCATTCCCGGGGTTTTTTGGATTTCCCATTCCCGGGATTTTTGGGGTTTCCCATTCCCGGAGTTTTTGGGGTTTCCGGTTCCCGGGATTTTTGGGGTTTCCCATTCCCGGGGGTTTTGGGGTTTCCCATTCCCGGTGTTTTTGGGGTTTCCCATTCCCAGAGTTTTTGGGGTTTCCCATTCCCAGGGTTTTGGGGTTTCCCATTCCCAGAATTCGGGCTCCCCATTCCCAGGACAGGATAACGGCTCCGTGGGGATTGGGATCCCAAAGTTC
>NW_024356711.1:0-349 GCF_014805655.1 Passer montanus | reverse complement strand
TGCTCAAGATATTGGGACAAATTAAGACAAAATCTTATTTCTGAGGTACAATCAAGATTCAGGCTTTTTTAAAAAGTTTATTCAAATTACATTCCCACAAAACAAAGAAAGTCACAAAAAAAAAGCCCCCACAACAACAACAACAAGCAGATTAGCAAAATCTACAACACAGTCTTGTTTATTTGTGGTCTATACTACCATAGACCACAAATAAACCAGAAGAATAGCTTAAACAATAGATTATTTTAATATCAATGAAATGGTGTGATTCTAGGGCCTCAGGCTTTGTCTATATCACAACTCAAATAGAACCAGCACAGGCTTGTGCTCTGCCCTGGGTCTGTCCATG
>NW_024356710.1:0-349 GCF_014805655.1 Passer montanus | reverse complement strand
CGGAGCCTTCGTCGTCCCCTGAGTCCGGCACCGGTGGCTGCGGGACGGGGACAGGGGGTCACTGCAGGGACAGCCCTGGCCCCTGCCCTGGCCCCCTGTCCCCTGTGTCCCCCTGTGTCCCCCCCCGTGTCCCCCGTGTCCCCCGTGTACCTTTCATGGTGGGGGTGCTGCGGGACACCTTCTTCCTCTGCCGGGGGGACATGGCCAGGCCGGACTGCGGGGACAGCGCGGCTCAGGGGGGCCCCGGGGGTCCCGCAGCCCCCCCGGGCAGGGGCACCTACCTTCAGCAGGGGGTTGGGCAGCCGGTCCTCGTCGATCTCTGGGGGGGCAGAGGGGGGCAGAGGTCAGT
>NW_024356709.1:0-349 GCF_014805655.1 Passer montanus | reverse complement strand
AGGCGGGGCCGGCGGGGCGGGGCCGGGCCCTTTGTGCTCCCAGAATGCACCAGCGCCTCCTCCGCGGGAAACAAAAATGGCGAGGGGCTGCGCTGGGGCCGGGCTGCCCGTGAGGCGGGTCTGAGCGTCCCTCGCCGCCTTCCGCTTCGGGTCCGCGCCCGGGGGCCCGCTGCGCACCGAGCGCCCGGCCGCACCGCGCCGCTCCGCCGGGGGAGGCTCCCGAGCTCGCCCATTTCCCTGTATGAGGCGGTTGGCACCACTGGAGAGACCGAATGAGGTGAGGGGTGGGGGGGGAGGGCCGGCCGGGCCCGCGCGGTGGCGGGGCCGCGATCCCGCAGCCCGGGCCGCC
>NW_024356708.1:0-349 GCF_014805655.1 Passer montanus | reverse complement strand
GTGCCCAAGCAGTCTGTCAGTGCTCCATTGTAGGGGCCCCAGTGAGCAGCCCTCTGTACCTAAGAGCAGTTTGACTTGTTCAGGGACACGCACCAACAGCGTATTGGGGTGAAACCCTTAGTGCAATTCAGAAAGAGAGAGCCCCTCCTGCACCTCCCCACTCTTAGTCAGGTATGTTCTCCACTGCCAGCAAGAACTGGTGGCCTAGAAGGACTCACACTAAACACTTCACAAACTTACACACTTCATTAATTAACACACTGATAATAAGAAATTGTGACAGGTTAAGGTTTAAAGATTGACAGTAATAGTGATGGACTGCAACGCAAATTTAAAGCAACATACAGAC
>NW_024356707.1:0-349 GCF_014805655.1 Passer montanus | reverse complement strand
GCTTCCACTGAACACAGGAGATCCCTGCACTACTGCAGTGGCTTAAAGTCTTTGCACCTCAAAGTCTTCAGTTTTGGCCCCATGAGTGCCCTCAATCTCACCCTGTTTCCCAGCTCTCCTCAGGTGTTCCTCCTTTCTCCCTGGGAGCTGAGCAATGGGCTGCAGGAGACAGATACCACATAAAACATGTTTAGTCATGCAAGTTCATCTCCCGCAGAGGCCAGGCCATGCTGGGTGAGCTGTCCCTGCCACATTCCCCGCTTGGCTCCTGCCATGGCCTGAAAGTTCTGCACCTCTCCCTTGCACCAGAACCGGCCTGGGAGCCTGTCAGCTGGACAGGAGGATGGTG
>NW_024356706.1:0-349 GCF_014805655.1 Passer montanus | reverse complement strand
TTATTGAACAGTAGAGAGTGCAAAGAGCAATTCTGTGTCTTTCTGGTTTTTTGTGAGAGGCTGCTCTGCTCTTTGCCAGAGTAGGCAGTGTCTGCACAAAGGACTTTGGCTGGAGCAGGTGGCTGTGTTGGCCAGGAAGTATACCTTTTTCTTGTGGTGAGGTAGCTACATGAGCTCCATGCCTACAGAAGCTTCTTGAATAGATAGCACTGAAAAGTCAGCACAGTAATTTGGTCTTTTGGAAAGCAGAGCTAAGTGAAGTTTCAGAGCTGGGATGAGTAAAACCTTGGGTAATGCGAGCTGTACTTGCAGTTAAAGTGCCTTCTGGTGCAACACTAAATTATGTACT
>NW_024356705.1:0-7651 GCF_014805655.1 Passer montanus | reverse complement strand
TTTTGGGGTGTCCCTCTCCATTTTGGGGTTCCTCTCCATTTTGGGGTGTCCCTTTCCATTTTGGGGTGTCTCTCCCCGTTTTGGGGTGCCTCTCCCCGTTTTGGGGTGTCTCTCTGGGTTTTGGGGTGTCCCTCTCCGTTTTGGGGTGTCTCTCGGTTTCGGGGCGCGCTGGCCCGCAGGCCCTGCCCCCTCTCTGGCCGGGGCTGATAAAGGGCCCCGGCCCCGCCCGGCCCCCCCAGACCAACCGCCGGGGCCCCAAAATCTGATAAGGCCTTATCAGCGCCGGGCAGCCCCGGGGCCGTTACCGCCCCCGGCCCGGAGCGCCCCAAAACCCCCAGAGCGCCCCAAAAGCCCCAAAGCCCCCAAGCCCCGGGCCCGCGGCGCCAGGTGAGCTCTGCTCCCCCAAACCCCCCGGGACCCCCGGTTTTGGGGTGTCCGAGGTGGGGGAGGGGGCTTGGGGTGCTGTTTGGGGTCAGGGTTTGGGGTGCTGTTTGGGGTCCCTCGGGGTTTTGGGGTGCTGTTTGGGGTCAGGTTTTGGGGTGCTGTTCGGGGTCAGGTTTCGGGGTGCTGTTTGGGGTCAGGTTTGGGGGTGCTGTTTGGGGTCCCTCGGGGTTTCGGGGTGCTGTTTGGGGTCAGGTTTCGGGGTGCTGAGCCGGGCTCCCTGCAGGCACCCCCCGGTTTGGGGTCCCCATGGAGTTTGTGACGCTGGGGGGGCCGGAGGGGCCCCCCCCGTTCCCCGACGAGGCCGGAGCCTTCCTGGGGCTGGGGGCGCCCGAGGGGCTGGAGCCGGGGGGGCTGCTGGGCCCCTTCCCCCCGCCAGGTACCCCTGTCCCCCTGCCACCTGTGTCACCCCTGTGTCACCCCTGTGTCACATGTGTCACCCCCGTGTCACCCCCTGTGCCACTCCCGGGTCATCTCTGTCACCCTCTGTGTCACCTGGGTCACCCCTGTGCCACCCCATCACCCCCATGTCACCTGTCCCCTGTGTCCCCTCTGTCCCCCCAAAGCCCCACAACCCCCCCCGTCACCTCATGACCCCCCGGTTGTGTCCCCCCCTGTCACCCTGTGTCCCTCCATCCCCCATGTCCCCAGTGTCTCCAAACCCCAATGTCCCAAGTGTCCCCCTGGGCCACTCCACACTACTGTCCCCAATGTCACCTCGTGCCCCTGGGCCACCCCTCACTGTCCCCAAACCCCAGTGTCCCCACTGTCCCCCTGGGCCACCCCTCATTGTCCCCAAGCCCCAATGTCCCAAATGTCCCCACGTGCCCCTGGACCACCCGGAAAGGGACTGGGAGGGACTGGGAGAGGGACTGGGAGAGGGACTGGGGGGACTGGGGGGGGACTGGGGATACTGGGAGGGACTGGTGGGGACTGGGAGGGACTGGGGGGACTGGGAGGGACTGGCGGTACTGGGAGGGATTGGTGGGGCTCACTGGGGGGCACTGGTTCATACTGGGATGTACTGGGAAGCTTACTGGAGGTTGTACTGGTTTGTAGTGGAGCTTGTACTGGTTTATACTGGGGCACAGATTGATCTGTGTTGGCTTGTACTGGTTTGTACTGGCCCGTGCTGGGCCATACTGGTTTATACTGGTGCCTGCTGTTCCATAGCAGTCTGTACTGGTTTGTACTGGTCCGTACTGGTTTATACTGGTGCCTGCTGTTCCATAGCAGTCTGTACTGGTTTGTACTGGTCCATACTGGTTTATACTGGTGCCTGCTGTTCCATAGCAGTCTGTACTGGTTTGTACTGGTCCATACTGGTTTATACTGGTGCCTGCTGTTCCATAGCAGTCTGTACTGGTTTGTACTGGTCCATACTGGGGCCTGGGCTGGTTTATACTGGGGCACAGATTGTTTTGTGCTGGCTTGTATTGGTTTACACTGGTCTGTACTGGTTTATACTGGTCAGTACTGCGTCATGGAGATTGCTGTTGGTTTGTACTGGTTTATACTGGGCTGTACTGGGCAGAGCTGCAGCAGCACTCTGGGCTGTCCAGTGTCTTGTACTGGTCCATACTGGTTTATACTGGTACCTGCTGTTCCATAGCAGTCTGTACTGGTTTGTACTGGTACATACTGATTTATACTGGTGCAGGATATCCTATAGTGGTCCATACTGGTTTATACTGGTCCATACTGGTTTATACGGGTGTAGCATGTTCTATAGTGGTTTGTACCGGTTTATACTGGTGTGGGACATTCTATACTGGTCCGTACTGGTTTATACTGGAGCTTGCTGTTCCATAGCGGTCCATACTGGTTTATACTGGTTGATACTGGGCAGAGTGTGGGAAGTGGGGGTGGGTACTGGGCTGCGTGCTCTGGTGGTCCAGGTGTGTTTATACTGGTCTGTACTGGTTGATACTGGTCCGTACTGGTTTATACTGGTCCATACTGGTTTATAGTGGTGTAGCATATTCTATAGTAATTTGTACTGGTTTATACAGGTGTAGCATGTTCTATAGTGGTTTGTACTGGTTTATACTGGTGTGGGATATTCTATACTGGTCTGTACTGGTTTATACTGGTCTGTACTGGTTTATACTGGACAGAAATTCTGAACGGGGGTACTGGGGTGGGTGCTGCCCTCTGGTGGCCTGTATGGGTTATACTGGGCCATACTGGTCTGTACTGGTGCAGACTGGTCTGTACTGGTTGATGTGGGACAGAACATCCCAGTGGGGGGAAGGACACTGGGGGGGCACTGGGGGGGCACTGGGTCCAAACTGGTCCTTACTGGTTCTTATTGTTCTGTACTGGTCCATATTGGTCCATACTGGTCTGTATTGGTGTGCACTGGTCTGTACTGGTCCTCACGGGTCCGCGCTGGTCTATAATGGTCTGTACTGGTCCATGCTGGTCTATAGGGGTCCGTACTGGTCTGTGCTGGCCCGTCCTGGTCTATAATGGTCTGTACTGGTCCATGCTGGTCTATAGGGGTCCGTACTGGTCTGTGCTGGCCCGTACTGGTCCGTATTGGTCTGTACTGGCCCGTCCTGGTCTATAATGGTCCGTACTGGCCCGTACTGGTCTATAATGGTCTGTACTGGTCCATGCTGGTCTATAGTGGTCCGTACTGGTCTGTGCTGGCCCGTACTGGTCTATAATGGTCCGTACTGGCCCGTACTGGTCCGTACTGGTCTGTACTGGTCCGTACTGGTCCATACTGGTCTATAATGGTCTGTACTGGCCCGTACTGGTCCGTACTGGTCCTTACTGGTCCTTACTGGCCCGCACTGGTCCGTACTGGTCCTTACTGGTCCATACTGGCCCGTACTGGTCCTTACTGGTCCTTACTGGCCCGCACTGGTCCGTACTGGTCCTTACTGGTCCATACTGGCCTGTACTGGTCCTTACTGGCCCGTACTGGCCTGTACTGGTCCGTACTGGCCCGTACTGGTCCTCACTGGCCCGCACTGGCCCGTACTGGCCCATACTGGTCCATACTGGCCCATACTGGTCCGTACTGGCGCGCACTGGTCCGTACTGGTCCTCACTGGTCCTTACTGGTCCCTGCAGAGGCGCGCGAGTGCGTGAACTGCGGGGCCACGGCGACGCCGCTGTGGCGCCGGGACGGCACCGGGCACTACCTGTGCAACGCCTGCGGGCTGTACCACCGCCTCAACGGGCACAACCGGCCCCTCATCCGCCCCAAGAAGCGCCTGGTCAGAGCCGGACACCCCGGGACACCCCAAAAACAGCCCAGGGGACCCCAAAATACACCCCGGGACCCCAAAATACACCCCGGGGACCCCAAAAACACCCGGGGACACCCCAATAACACCCCGGGACCCCAAAATACACCCCGGGACCCCAAAAACACCCCGGGAACATCTCATCCGCCCCAAGAAGCGCCTGGTCAGAGCCGGACACCCCGGGACACCCCAAAAACAGCCCAGGGGACCCCAAAATACACCCCGGGACCCCAAAATACACCCCGGGGACCCCAAAAACACCCGGGGACACCCCAATAACACCCCGGGACCCCAAAATACACCCCAGGGACCCCAAAAACACCCCGGGACCCCAAAAACACCCCAAAAACACCCCGGGGACACCCCAATAACCCCGGGACCCCAAAATACAACCCAGGGACCCCAAAAACACCCCGGGAACACCCCAAAAACACTCCGGGAACACCCCAATAACCCCAGGACCCCAAAAACACCCGGGGACCCCAAATACACCCCGGGACACCCCAAATACACCCCGGGGACACCCCAAATACACCGGGGACACCCCAATAACACCCGGGGACACCCCAAAAACATCCGGGGGACACCCCAAAACACCCCGGGACACCCCAATAACCCCGGGACCCCAAAAACACCCCGGGACACCCCAAAAACACCCCGGGACCCCAAAATACACCCCAGGGACCCCAAAAACACCCCGGGGACCCCAAAAACACCCCGGGACACCCCAATAACCCCGGGGACCCCAAAAACACCCCGGGACCCCAAAAACACCCCAAAAACACCCCGGGGACACCCCAATAACCCCGGGACCCCAAAAACACCCCGGGACACCCCAATAACCCCGGGGACCCCAAAAACACCCCGGGACCCCAAAAACACCCCAAAAACACCCCGGGGACACCCCAATAACCCCGGGACCCCAAAAACACCCCGGGACACCCCAATAACCCCGGGGACCCCAAAAACACCCCGGGACCCCAAAAACACCCCAAAAACACCCCGGGGACACCCCAATAACCCCGGGACCCCAAAAACACCCCGGGACACCCCAATAACCCCGGGGACCCCAAAAACACCCCGGGACCCCAAAAACACCCCAAAAACACCCCGGGGACACCCCAATAACCCCGGGACCCCAAAAACACCCCGGGACACCCCAATAACCCCGGGGACCCCAAAAACACCCCGGGACCCCAAAAACACCCCAAAAACACCCCGGGGACACCCCAATAACCCCGGGACCCCAAAAACACCCCGGGACACCCCAATAACCCCGGGGACCCCAAAAACACCCCGGGACCCCAAAAACACCCCAAAAAACACCCCGGGACACCCCAATAACCCCGGGACCCCAAAAACACCCCGGGACACCCCAAAAACACCCCGGGACCCCAAAATACACCCCAGGGACCCCAAATACACCCCGGGACACCCCAAAAACATCCCGGGGACACCCCAATAACCCCGGGGACACCCCAAAACACCCCGGGGACACCCCAAATACACCCCGGGACCCCAAAAACAGCCCGGGAACACCCCAATAACCCCGGGACCCCAAAATACAACCCAGGGACCCCAAAAACACCCCGGGAACACCCCAAAAACACTCCGGGAACACCCCAATAACCCCAGGACCCCAAAAACACCCGGGGACCCCAAATACACCCCGGGACACCCCAAATACACCCCGGGGACACCCCAAATACACCGGGGACACCCCAATAACACCCGGGGACACCCCAAAAACATCCGGGGGACACCCCAAAACACCCCGGGACACCCCAATAACCCCGGGACCCCAAAAACACCCCGGGACCCCAAAATACACCCCAGGGACCCCAAATACACCCCGGGGACACCCCAAATACACCCCGGGACACCCCAAATACACCCCGGGACCCCAAAAACAGCCCGGGAACACCCCAATAACCCCGGGACCCCAAAATACAACCCAGGGACCCCAAAAACACCCCAGGGACCCCGAAATACCCCATGGAACCCTAAAATAAACCTGGGAACCCTAAAATACACCCCGAGGACCCCAAAAACACCTGGGGACCCTAAAATAACACCAGGGAAACCTAAAAATACCCTGGGAAACCTAAAATAACCCCGGGGACCCCAAAAACACCCGGGGACCCCAAAAATACACCTGGAACCCCTAAAATACACCTGGGAACCCCTAAAATATACCTGGGAGCCCTAAAAACACCCTGGGACCCCAAAATCCAGCCTGGGACCCCATGTCTCCCAAGGACCCCCAAATCCCCCAAACCCAAATCCCCCTCTAGTCCCTCCCAGCTACCCCCCCAAACCCCAGAAATCCCCCCCAAAACTCCTCAAATTCCCCCAAACCCCTCACTACACCCCGAAACTCCCTCAAGTCCCCCCGAAATCCCCTTTTAGTGCCCCCAACCCCTCCAAATCGCCCCAAATCCCCTCAAGTTGGGACCCCAAAATATCCTTAAAATATCCCTAAATATCCCCTAAAATATCCCTAAATATCCCCTGAAATATCCCTGAGCTGCCCCCAACCCGGTGTGCAACGCCTGCAGCCTCTGCTACAAACTGCACCGGGTGAGGGACCCTAAATATCCTTAAAATATCCCTAAATATCCCCTGAAATATCCCTGAGCTGCCCCCAACCCGGTGTGCAACGCCTGCAGCCTCTGCTACAAACTGCACCGGGTGAGGAACGTCCCTAAATATCCCTAAATATCCCTAAAATATCCCTAAATATCCCCTGAAATATCCCTGAGCTGCCCCCAACCCGGTGTGCAACGCCTGCAGCCTCTGCTACAAACTGCACCGGGTGAGGAACGTCCCTAAATATCCCTAAATATCCCTAAAATATCCCTAAATATCCCTAAATATTCCTAAATATCCCTGAGCCGCCCAAACCCTGTCTGCAACGCCTGCGGCCTCTGCTACAAACTGCACCGGGTGAGGGACCAAAACACCCCAAAATATCCCTAAAATATCCTTAAAATATCCCTAAAATATCCCTGAGCCACCCCCAACCCGGTGTGCAACGCCTGCGGCCTCTGCTACAAACTGCACCGGGTGAGCGACCCTAAATATCCCTAAAATATTCCTAAATATCCCCTGAAATATCCCTAAATATCCCTAAAATATCCCTGAGCTGCCCAAACCCGGTGTGCAACGCCTGCGGCCTCTGCTACAAACTGCACCGGGTGAGGGACCCAAAACCACCTGAAACCACCCCAAAATATCCCTAAATATCCCAAAATATCCCTAAATATCCCTAAAATATCCCTGAGCCGCCCAAACCCCGCCTGCAACGCCTGCGGCCTCTGCTACAAACTGCACCGGGTGAGGGACCAAAACACCCCAAAATATCCCTAAATATCCCAAAAGATCCCTAAATATCCCAAAAGATCCCTAAATATCCCAAAAGATCCCTAAATATCCCAAAAGATCCCTAAATATCCCAAAAGATCCCTAAATATCCCAAAAGATCCCTAAATATCCCAAAAGATCCCTAAATATCCCAAAAGATCCCTAAATATCCCAAAAGATCCCTAAATATCCCAAAAGATCCCTAAATATCCCAAAAGATCCCTAAATATCCCAAAAGATCCCTAAATATCCCAAAATATCCCTAAATCTCCCTAAAATATCCCTGAGCCGCCCAACCCCCGCCTGCAACGCCTGCGGCCTCTGCTACAAACTGCACCGGGTGAGGGACCCCAAATGACCCCAAACCACCTCAAAACGTCCCTGGGTCACCCCAAACCACAGCAGGACCCCCAAAACCCCCCAACCCCCCCCCGATTCTCGGCTCCGGGGGGCTGGGGGGGAGCGGGAAGGGATTTGTGGGGCTCCATCTCTGACTGGGGAGGGGGTGGGACCTCTGGGGGTGTCCAGACCCTGCCCCGGATTTGAGGAACCCTCCCAGATTTGGGGACCCCTCCCGGATTTGGGGA
>NW_024356704.1:0-349 GCF_014805655.1 Passer montanus | reverse complement strand
AATTGGTGCCTAAGCTGCTTTCTTTGTGGTGAGTTTTCCTGAGAGCCTCAGGAGGGAGGGAGGATCTGCAGCAGAGCATGGCAAGGAGGGCAGGGTAATAGAAGTCATCCACCTTCCTGCCCAGCCCAATTAGCCCTGAGACTCAGCACTAATTACCCTGGGCGAGGTGCCACACCAGCGTGCATCCCTGTGAGCACACAGACCTGACACAGGATGCCAGGAGAGGCAAGCCTTGTCTCTGGAGAAAAAAGGGGTTAATGGGAAGGCTGATCTGCAGGCCTGACAGCTCAGAGAAGCTGAGGATTTGGCATGAGAAGGAAATGTAGGAGGGATGAGGGAGAAGAGGAAG
>NW_024356703.1:0-349 GCF_014805655.1 Passer montanus | reverse complement strand
AGGATAAAAATTAACTCTATCCCAGCTGACAACAGGACAATATCCACCCCATATTCTATGCCATTTACATCATGCCCACACTTTTCAATACATTCCAATTAACCATTGCTTTTCTTGTCTTTTCATACAGGTATCACTCCCTTAGTCTGTGGCCATCCCTCTAAACCATCTGTTGAGCTCATTCATGCATTGCTTTGGGCTCCAATTCACAGCAGTTCTTCAGGGCAGGAAAGATGGTGTGCTATCTTGGATTGCTGCCTACTGAAGGTAGTTCTCATTCCATCACTGCTGTGCTTGTCCAGTTTCATTGAAGTGTGTTCTTCATTAATCTGGGTGATTCCTACTGTGA
>NW_024356702.1:0-349 GCF_014805655.1 Passer montanus | reverse complement strand
CCAAGGTCTCTGGAGGTGCCACCACTGGATGGTCCCAGGAGCTTGGGGACACCTCTGGGGCCACCCTCAGGTCACCCAAGGTCCCTGAAGGTCTCAGGAGTGGCCCCAGGTGGCCCCGAGGTCACCAAAGGTCACCAGGGGTCACCCAACGTCACCAATGTCCACCCAAGGTCACCAAGGTCCACCCAAGGTCTCTGGAGGTGCCACCACTGGTCGGTCCCAGGAGCTCGGGGACACCAAAGCGATGTCACCTGGCCCAGGTGACACCTTGGTGATGTCACCATGGAGCTCCAGGGCCACCCCCAGGGCACCAAAGGTCACCAGGTGTGCCCAGGTGTGTGTGTACCTG
>NW_024356701.1:0-349 GCF_014805655.1 Passer montanus | reverse complement strand
GGGAGGTGATTCTCCCTCTCTACTCCACTCTTGTGAGCTCTCACCTGAAGTACTGCATAAAGGTCTGGAGTCTCCAGCACAAGGATATGGACCTGTTGGAGCAGGTCCAGAGGAAGGCTATGAAGATGATCAGAGGGATCAGGGCATCTATCCTTTTAAGAGAGGTTGAGAGAGTTTGGGTTGTTCAGGCTGAAGAAAAGAAGGCTCTGGGGTGCCTTGTTACATCATCCTAATTCTTAAAAGGGGCTTTTAAAAAAGAGGAAGAGTGATTTTTTTTAATATGGACACTATCACATATAGTGCTAGAGTAGGAGGGAACAGTTTTAAACTAAAAGAAGAGAGATTTAGA
>NW_024356700.1:0-350 GCF_014805655.1 Passer montanus | reverse complement strand
TCTTTAAGGTCCCTTCCCACCCAAGCTATATTCAATGGTTCTATGATTTTCCTCTGACCTCACAGAAGTGCTGAACTTGGAATGTTATTTGCCAAAAAACATCTAGACATCTCCTTGCTCAGTTTAAACACCCAATGTCCAGACAAATAACATAAAGGTCTGCCTAACCCCTGGTGTGCCTCCTGCAGTGGGCAGATGGAGGGGTGTCTGCTCCAAGGATTTATTCCTGATGGAGCACAGTGTGAAATGAGCCATCCATTAAATCGATGCAGAAAAAATGTAGATATTCATCCCAGAGTGACTTCCCCAGCAAGCAGCAGATTGGCAAATCCTTGTACTCTGCTCTGAGA
>NW_024356699.1:0-350 GCF_014805655.1 Passer montanus | reverse complement strand
TAGGGGTTAGTTGGGTTGGTGAGTTGGTCACCCTCATCCTGGGTGGGTGGTTAATTAGCGGTTGATTAGCCATTAATTAAGGGGTAATGGGGTGAGTACCCATGGCACCAACACCGTGCTGGCGCTGGTCAAGACCATCACCATAATCCTGGGTGGGTGGTTAATTAATGGTTAATTGGGTTGGTCATTGTCATCCTTGGTAGGCTGGTCATCATCATCATTGGTGGCTCATTGTCATCCTCCATGGGTGGTTAATTAGGGATAATTAGAAGTTAATTGCATTGGTCATCATCATCCTTGGTGGGTTGGTCACCAGCCTCGGTGGGTGGTGATTTAGTGGTTAATTAGCC
>NW_024356698.1:0-350 GCF_014805655.1 Passer montanus | reverse complement strand
TTCGCCTTGGGGACAGAGGATCCGCAGAGCAAAGGTGTTGTAGAATGGCTGCAACCCGCAGGAGGAAGAAAAGACGGAGCCTCGACGGAGGTGTAAATGGGGTAGGTTTATTGCATAGGGGAAGACGACCGCCGAGGATCTCGAATAACCCAAGACCGGCAGGAGATTATATACTAGTGACAAGGACCAATCGTAGGTAAGAACAGGGGAGGAGCAACACAACTGACAACAACGGGAATCCAGTGCGGGAAGAACTGGGGTGGAGCCCTGGCCTCTGATCCAATCACTCGATGGCCTTTACTGAAAGTTCTGGAAGAAAAGGGGTGGCCACTGGGTGACGGACAGGGGAC
>NW_024356697.1:0-350 GCF_014805655.1 Passer montanus | reverse complement strand
GTCTTTGGGGAGGTTCAGGGGTCTTTGGGGGAGTGTCCAGGGGTCTTTGGGACCAAACTGGAGGGTTCGGGACCCAGTTGGAGTCTTGGGAGTCAAGGGTTGGTCTTTGGGGCGATGTTGTGGATGGGGGATCCTTGGAAGTCCAGGGGTCTTTGAGGGGGTCTGGGGGTCTTTGCGGGGGTCTGGAGGTCTTTGGAGGGGTTCAGGGGTCTTTGGGGAGGTTCAGGGGTCTTTGGGACCCAACTGGTGGGTTCAGGTCGCCAGTTGGAGTCTTGGGAGTCAAGGGTTGGTCTTTGGGGCGATGTTGTGGATGGGGCGTCCTTGGAGGTCCAGGGGTCTTTGCGGGGGTC
>NW_024356696.1:0-350 GCF_014805655.1 Passer montanus | reverse complement strand
CCTCCCACTACACCAGGCTGCTCAGAGTCCTCTGCAGCCCAGACTTGAACACTTCCAATGATGGGCAGCCCACAATCTCCCTGGATAACTTGTTGCAATGTCTCACTACACTCACTGTAATGAATTTCTTCTTAATATTAATCTAAAACTGCCCTCTTTCAGCCTTAGGCCATGCCACTTTTCCCTATCACTGCATGCTCTTGTGAGAAACCCCTGTCCAGCCACCTTCTAGGAGGCTTTCAGGTTTTGGAAGGCCACCACAAGGTCTTCCTAGAGCCCTCTCTTCTCCAGATTGAATGACTCCAGCTGTCTCAACCTGTCCCCACTGTCCAAGTGGAGAGCAGTGATGA
>NW_024356695.1:0-350 GCF_014805655.1 Passer montanus | reverse complement strand
CCACCCTAAACCCATCCTAAACCTCCCAAAACCCCTGAAACTCGTCCTAAACCCATCCTAAACCACACCAAACCCCCTAAAACCCCCCCAAAACTCTTCAAACCCATCCGAAACCTCCCAAGACCTCCCCAACCCACCCCAAATAACCCCAAAACCACCCTAAATCCATCCTAAACCTCCCAAGCACCCAAAACCCAACCTAACCCACCCCAAATCCCCCAAAACCACCCCAAACCCTTCAAACCCCTCCTAAACCTCCCAAAGCCACCCCAAACCACAAAACAATTTGCCAAAAACCACAAAAAACATCCCTAAACCCACCCCAAACCACCCTAAACCCATCCTAAACC
>NW_024356694.1:1325-7686 GCF_014805655.1 Passer montanus | reverse complement strand
CAAAAACCCCAAAATCTGAGTCCTAACCCCCCCCAAAAAAAGAAATTCACCGCAAAACAACCCCAAATCCACCCCAAAAAACCCCAAAATCCACCCCTGGAAATGGAGTCCTGACCCCAAAATCCCCAAAATTCACCCCAAAAAACCCCAAATCCACCCAAAAAAACCCTACAAAATTGGAGTCCTGACCCCAAAAACCCCAAAAAATCCCAAATTCCCCCCAAAATCCCTCCCTGCCCCCCGAGCTCCAGCACAGGTGAGGCCGGGCTGGGTCGGGGGGAATTTGGGGGAATTTTGGGGTAAATTTGGGGGAATTTTGGGGTAAATTGGGCTGAATTTGGGGTTAAATTTGGGTGAATTTTGGGTTAAATTTGGGTGAATTCGGGGGAATTTTGGGTGAATTTTGGCTGAATTTGGGTGAATTTTGGGGTAAATTGGGCTGAATTTGGGGTTAAATTTGGGTGAATTTTGGGTTAAATTTGGGTGAATTCGGGGGAATTTTGGGTGAATTTTGGCTGAATTTGGGTGAATTTTGGGGTAAATTGGGCTGAATTTGGGCTGAATTTTGCTGACTTTTGGGTTAAATTTGGGCTGAATTTGACTGAATTTGAATTTTGAGTCAATTTGGGCTGAATTTTGGGCTGAATTTTAGGATAATTGGAGTGACTGGGTTGAATTTGGGGTTAAATTTGGCTGAATTTTGGCTGAATTTTGGGATGAATTTTGGTGACTTTGAGCTGAATTTTGGGTGACTTTGGGCTGAATTTTGGCTGAATTTTGGGATAAATTTGGGTGACTTTGAGCTGAATTTTGGGCAGAATTTAGGCTGAATTTTGGGCTAAATTTGGGTGACTTTGGGCTGAATTTTGGGTGAATTTTGGGCTAAATTTGGGTGACTTTGGGCTGAATTTTGGGCAGAATTTTGGCTGAATTTTGGGCTAAATTTGGGTGACTTTGGGCTGAGGGGATTTTTTGGGAATTCTGGGGGGATTTTTGGGATTTTGGGGGGATTTTTTGGGAATTCTGGGGGGATTTTTGGGATTTTGGGGGGATTTTTTGGGAATTCGGGGGGGATTTGGAGAATTTGGAGGGAGTTTGGGGGAATTCTGGGGGAAAATGTGGGTATTTTGGGGCATTTTTTGGGAATTTGGGGGCATTTTTGGGAATTCTGGGTGGGGTTTGGGGGAATTTTGGGAATTCTGGGGGAATTTTGGGGAGTTCTGGGTGGATTTTGAAGGGATTTGGGGCTGGATTTTTGGAGTAAATTTTGGAGGGATTTTGGGATGAATTTTGAGCTGGATTTTAAGGGATTTTGTGTGACTTTTGTGTGAATTTTATGTTAAATTTTGTGTTAATTTTACTTGCATTTTGTATGACTTTCATGTGAATTTTATGTGAATTTTGGGTGAATTTTATGTGAATTTTATGTGGATTTTTTGTGAATTTTGTGTGAATTTTTTGTTGAATTTTGTGTGAATTTTGTGTGAATTTTGGGTGAATTTTGAGTGAATTTTGGGTGAATTTTGAGTGAATTTTATGTGATTTTTGAGTGACTTTTGTATGAATTTTTTGTGAATTTTTTTTGTTGAATTTTGAGTGAATTTTATATTGAATTTTGAGTGAATTTTATGTGAATTTTATGTGAATTTTGAGCCAAATTTCGGCCAAATTCGGCCGCATTTTGACCGGATTTTTTCTCTGATTTTTCCGGGGGGGTTTTGGGGACCCGGGGGATTTTGGGGGGTCCTGGGGTGGATTTTTGAGGTCTTCATAAAGATTTTTGGGGTATTTGGGATTTTTGCGGGAGGATTTTGGGATTTGGGGGAAATTTGGGGATTTTCAGGGATTTTGGAGCGGATTTTTGGGGTGGATTTTTGGGATCTTTTTTGGCTTGACTTGGGGAGAATTTTGGGGTGATTTGGGGAGAATTTTGGGGTGATTCAGGGCTGATCTGGGTTGGTTTGGGGATGATTTTGGGACAATTTGGGGATGATTTTGTGCAGATTTAGGGCTGGTTTTGGGATAATTCTGGGATAATTTTGGGTTGATTTTGGATTGATTTGGGGTTGGTTTTTGAGTAATTTTGGGCTGGTTTTGGTGTGATTTTAGGGCTGAGTTTGGGGTTGGTTTGGGGATAATTTGGGGCTGATTTTGGGATAATTTGGAGTTGATTTTGGGCTGGTTTGGGGTTGGTTTTGGGCTGATTTGAGGATAATTTGGGGCTGATTCGGGGCTGATTTTGGGAAAATTTGGGGTTGGTTTGGGGATAATTTGGGGCTGATTCGGGCCTGGTTTTGGGTTGATTTTGGGATAATTTGGGGCTGATTTTGGGCTGCTTTGGGGTTGGTTTTGGGATAATTTGGGGCTCGTTTTGGGCTGCTTTGGGGTTGGTTTTGGGATAATTTGGGGCTCGTTTTGGGCTGCTTTGGGGTTGGTTTTGGGATAATTTGGGGCTCGTTTTTTTGGGGTTGGTTTGGGGATAATTTGGGGCTGATTCGGGCCTGGTTTTGGGTTGATTTTGGGATAATTTGGGGCTGATTTTGGGCTGCTTTGGGGTTGCTTTTGGGATGATTTGGGGCTCGTTTTGGGCTGCTTTGGGGTTGGTTTTGGGATAATTTGGGGTTGCTTTTGGGTTGGTTTTGGGATAATTCAGGGCTGGTTTGGGGTTGGTTTTGGGCTGATTTTGGGCTGATTTGGGGATAATTTGGGGCTGGTTTGGGGCTGGTTTGGGGATAATTTGGGTCTGGTTTTGGGCTGATTTTGGGCTGATTTGAGGATAATTTTGGGATAATTTGGGGTTGGTTTTGGGCTGATTTTGGGCTGATTTGAGGATAATTTTGGGATAATTTGGGGTTGGTTTTGGGCTGATTTTGGGCTGATTTGAGGATAATTTTGGGATAATTTGGGGTTGGTTTTGGGCTGATTCGGGGCTGCTTTGGGTCCCTCCCCAGGCCCACGAGCGCGTGCTGGGCTCGCTGCGGCCGCTCCCCTCCCGAAGCTTCCGGAACTTTCGGGACCTGGCCGGGGCCGTGGTGGAGAGCGGGGGGGTGGTGGTGCCCACCCCCCTGGGCTTCTGAGAGAGGAAAACGCCCAAAAACACCCCAAAAAACCACCCAGAAACACCCCAAAACACCCCGGGCTTCTGAGAGAAAAAACACCCAAAAAATAGCCCAAAAACCACCCTGAGAACCCCAAAAACACCAAAAAACCACCCAAAAAAACGCCTTGAGAACCCCAAAAACACAGCCTGGGCTTCTGAGAGAGAAAAACACCCCAAAACACCCCAAAAAACACCCCAAAACCCCCTGGGCTTCTGAGAGAGGAAAAACGCCTAAAAACACCCAAAACACAGAAAAGTAGCCCAAAAACCACCCTGAGAACCCCAAAACCACCCTGAGAACCCCCAAAAACACAGCCTGGGCTTCTGAGAGAGCAAAACCACCTGAAAATACCTAAAAAAACCACACCAAAACCCCCCAAAAACCACCCTGGGAACCCCAAAAACCACCCAGAAACACCCCAAAACCACCTGGGCTTCTGAGAGAGAAAAAAACGCCCAAAAAACATTCAAAAAACACCCCAGAACCACCCTGAAACACCCCAAAAACCACCCTGAGAACCCCAAAAACACAGCCTGGGCTTCTGAGAGAGAAAAAACCACAAAAAGCACCCGGAAACACCTCAAAAATACCCCAAAAACCACCCAGAAACACCCCAAAAACCACCCTGAGAACCCCAAAAACACAGCCTGGGCTTCTGAGAGAGAAAAAACCACAAAAAGCACCCGGAAACACCTCAAAAATACCCCAAAAACCACCCAGAAACACCCCAAAAACCACCCTGAGGAGCCCCAAACCACCTGGGCTTCTGAGAGAGAAAAACACCCCAAAATACTCAAAAAACAGCCCAAAAACCACCCTGAGAACCCCAAAAACACCCTGGGCTTCTGAGAGAGAAAAACACCCCAAAATACTCAAAAAACAGCCCAAAAACCACCCTGAGAACCCCAAAAACACCCTGGGCTTCTGAGAGAGAAAAACACCCCAAAATACTCAAAAAACAGCCCAAAAACCACCCTGAGAACCCCAAAAACACCCTGGGCTTCTGAGAGAGAAAAACACCCCAAAATACTCAAAAAACAGCCCAAAAACCACCCTGAGAACCCCAAAAACACCCTGGGCTTCTGAGAGAGAAAAACACCCCAAAATACTCAAAAAACAGCCCAAAAACCACCCTGAGAACCCCAAAAACACCCTGGGCTTCTGAGAGAGAAAAACACCCCAAAATACTCAAAAAACAGCCCAAAAACCACCCTGAGAACCCCAAAAACACCCTGGGCTTCTGAGAGAGAAAAACACTTGAAAATACCCTGAAAATACCCCAAAAACACCTGAAAATACCCCAAATATACCTGAAAATATCCCAAAAACACCTGAAAATATCCCAAAAACACCTGAAAATACCCCAAAAACACCTGAAAATACCCCAAATATACCTGAAAATATCCCAAAAACACCTGAAAATACCCCCAAAAAAACCGGAAAGTACCCCAAAAAGTCCTGAAAATACTCCAAAAAAAACCGTAAAATACCCCAAAAAATCCTGAAAATACCCAAAAAATACCTGAAAATACCCCCAAAAAACCAAAATACCCCAAAAATGCCCCGAACCCACCCAGAAATGCCCCAAAATCCCACTCACAAACCCCCAAACTCCCCATGGCTTCTGAAAAACCCCTAAAACTCAAAAAAATGCCCCAAAAATACCCAAAAATTTCACTCAGGAAACCCCAAACCCCCCCTGGACTTTTGAGACCCCAAAAAACTCCAAAATTCCCCCAAAAAAACCACTCGGGACCCCCCAGACCCCTCCAAAATCCACCCCAAAACTCCCAAAGTTGCTTTTTTTTAGGGTTTTTTGGGGTGGTTCTCCCAAAAATTTGGGGTTTCTGCCTTAATTTTGGGGT
The DNA here is from genome assembly GCF_014805655.1 of Passer montanus. NCBI lineage: Eukaryota > Metazoa > Chordata > Aves > Passeriformes > Passeridae > Passer > Passer montanus. Next base: position 2,720 of record NW_024356694.1, on the reverse strand, counting down.
TTCCCGAATTTTGGGGGGGAAATCCTGAATTTTTAGGGGAAATTTCCTGAATTTTGGGGGGATTCCCCCTGGTTTTTTGGGGAATTTACCCCTGAATTTGAGGGATTTTCCCTCAGTTTTGGGGTCTCTTTTTTAGGGGGATTTTCCTTCAATTTTGAGGGAATTTTCCTTCAATTTTGGGGGAAACTTCCTTAAATTTTGGGGGAAATTTCCCTCAATTTTAGGGGGATTTTCCTTCAATTTTGAGGGAATTTTCCTTCAATTTTGGGGGAAACTTCCTTAAATTTTGGGGGAAATTTCCCTCAATTTTAGGGGGATTTTCCTTAAATTTTGAGGGAATTCTCCTTCAATTTTGGTGGAATTTTCCCTCAATTTTGGGCACATTTTCCTTAAATTTTGAGGGAATTTTCCTTCAATTTTGGGGAAAAATTCCTTAAATTTTGAGGGAATTTTCCCTCAATTTTGGGGAAAAAGTCCTTAAATTTTGAGGGAAATTTCCTTCAATTTTGGGGGAATTTTCCCTCAATTTTGAGGAAATTTTCCTGCAATTTTAGGGATTTTCCCTCGAATTTTTGATGGAATTTTCCTTCCATTTTCTGGGATTTTCCCTCCATTTTTAGGGCGTTTCTCCCTCATTTTTGGCCTCTCAATTTCTGGGTCACCTCCCTAATTTTGGGGGAATTTTCCCCTTTTTTCCCCCCCGTGCCTTTTTCCCTAAATTTGAAGAATTTCCCCCAATTTTGTGCCTTAAAAAAATCGCCTTAATGAATAAAAATCCTTTTCCTGGACCGTTTTTTCCCGGGTTTTTTTTGGGAAACTCCAATTCCCAGAATCCTCCGAGCCCGGGGGGGGTCACGGGGGGGTCGCCCCCCCCTCAAATCCCCCAAAATCCCCCAAATCCCCCCTGAGCCGGGATTAACCCCGGCCATGGCGCTGCCGCCCAGGGGTGAGACCCGGGGGGGTTCGGGGGGTCCCGGGGGGTTTTGGGGGGTCCCGGGGGGTTTTGGGGGGTCCTGGGGGGTTTTGGGGTCTCACGGGGGGGTCTGAGTGCTGCCCCCTCCCCAGGTGTACGCGGTGGCCACCAGCTCCCCCCACCCCTGCACGCGCATCCCGCGCATGACGGGAGAGGAGAAGGAGTTCGAGAGCATCGAGAGAGGTCAGCGCACCTGGGACACCTGAGATACACCTGAGATACACCTGGGCACACCTGAGATACACCTGAGATACACCTGGGATACACCTGGGGACACCTGGGGACACAGCTGGGACACACCTGAGATACACCTGGGACACACCTGGGACACCTGGGGACACACCTGGGACACACCTGAAATACACCTGGGACACCTGAGATACACCTGAGATACACCTGGGACAGCTGGGGACACACCTGGG
>NW_024356694.1:0-1285 GCF_014805655.1 Passer montanus | reverse complement strand
GGGATTTTGGGGGGCAAAAATTTGGGGAGGGGTCTTGGGGGGGGTCGCTCTGGAATTTAGGGGGGGATTTGGGTGGAATTTGGGGTCCCATCCCCAATTTCGGGGGTCCCTGACCCGATTTCGGGGGTCCTTAGCCCAATTTTGGGGGTCCCAGACCCATTTTTGGGGGTCTCATCCCCATTTCAGGGGTCCCTAAGCCAATTTCGGGGTCTCAGACCCGATTTTGGGGGTCCTTAGCCCAATTTTGGGGGTCCCAGACCCATTTGGGGGGATCCTTAATGCAATTTTGGGGGTCCCATCCCCATTTTGGTGGTCCATGACCCATTTTTGGGGGTCCCTAACCCAATTTTAGGGTCCCATCTTCATTTTTGGGATACCCTTCCCCATTTTTGGGGTCCCATCCCCATTTTCGACAGTCCCATCCCCATTTTTGGGGGTCCCCATCCCCATTTCGGGGCTCCCTAACCCATTTTGGGGGGTCCCAATCCCATTCCGGAGGTCCCTAATCCATTTTCGGGGGTCCCATCCCCATTCCGGGGGTCCCTGACCCATTTTCGGGGGTCCCTGAGCCGTTTTTGGGGTTCCAACCCCATTTTTGTGGGTCCCTAACCCAGTTCCAGGGGTCCCATCCCCATTTCAGGGGTCCCTGACCCATTTTCGGGGGTCCCTGACCCATGTTTTGGGGTCCCAACCCCATTTTTGGGCTCCCTAACCCGTTTTTGGGGGTCCCTAACCCATTTTTTGGGGGTCCCATCCCCATTTCGGGGCTCCCTAACCCATTTTTGGGGTCCCCGTCCACATTTTTGGGGGTCCCAATCCCATTCCGGAGGTCCCTAATCCATTTTCGGGGGTCCCATCCCCATTCCGGGGGTCCCTGACCCATTTTCGGGGGTCCCTGAGCCGTTTTTGGGGTCCCTGACCCATTTTTGAGTGTCCCATTCCCATTTTTTGGGGTCCCAACCCCATTTTTGTGGGTCCCTAACCCAGTTCCAGGGGTCCTATCCCCATTTCAGGGGTCCCTAACCCATTTTTGGGGGTCCCTAGCCCATTTTCGGGGGTCCCTGACCCATGTTTTGGGGTCCCAACCCCATTTTTGTGGGTCCCTAACCCAGTTCCAGGGGTCCTATCCCCATTTCAGGGGTCCCTAACCCATTTTTGGGGGGCTCTAACCCATTTTTTGGGGGTCCCATCCCCATTCCGGGGGTCCCAACCCCATTTTCGGGGGTCCCAATCCCATTTTTGGGGTCCCTGAGCCGTTTTTGGGGTGCCAGGGGTGGGCGCTCGG
>NW_024356693.1:0-350 GCF_014805655.1 Passer montanus | reverse complement strand
CTGTCGAGGTGACCTGCAGTGGCTCTCAGAGGAGAAAATCTCGGAGTGTTTGCAGCAGAGAACATGGCAGGGAGCAGCAGGGCTCCCTTGTTTAAGGAAAAACTTCTTGAAACCGTCGGAAACGAGCCTGCCAATGTTTGTGTGCAGCATCAGCACATAAACAAACAGGGCTCTGGGCACACAGGCAGCTGGGCGGTGTTGAGGTTAAACACTCCCAGATTTCCCCCTCTTTGTGATTTTCCAAGCCCAGAAAATGATATCAAAATATACTGAATCAAATATAGTATTATGTATATATATATAAAATATGCTATATATACTATACAGTATAGTATGTATACTGTATAGTA
>NW_024356692.1:0-350 GCF_014805655.1 Passer montanus | reverse complement strand
GAATTGTTCTCCTCACATGTCTTGTTCTCCTTATCCTTCACCATTTTTACTTTCCATGTGTCAGGTAGAGCCCAGCACTGTGACCCCACAGTGTGACCTTGAAGAGACAAGCGCTACGGATAGACCAACAGAAGACTTAGGGCAGCATGGGATCCTCCCTAAACAAGAGGATTGGTTTCCCATCTGCAATGGGAAAGGTCTGGGATACAAAAACACCTGGAGAAATGGCAAGAGGGTGGGGATGGAAACAATGGGATGAAAGGAGCACACCCTCACAAGCAGCGTTCCTGCAAAGCCCAGACCAGCCTGACAGAGCCGTGATGGTCTGGGACCCATCTTCACAATCTACC
>NW_024356691.1:0-350 GCF_014805655.1 Passer montanus | reverse complement strand
ATTGGGAAAAAATTGGGGGAAATTTGGGGGAGAAACGGGGAAAAATGGGGAAAAAATGGGATTGGGATTTTTAGGGCTTGTGGGAAGGGAAAGAAAGGGTTAAAAATGGGGAAAAAATTGGGGAAAAAATAGAGAAAAATGGGAAAAAATTGGGATCAGATTTGGGATTTTTGGGGTTTTTTGTTTCAGGGTTGGGATTTTTTAGGTTTTTGGGAACTGGCTTTGTTTTTGGGGTCAGATTTGGGGTTTTTGGGATCCAGAGCCATTTTTGGGGTCAGATTTGGGATGTTTGGGGTCACATTTGGGATGTTTGGGATCAGGTTTGGGATTTTTGGGGTCGGATTTGGGAT
>NW_024356690.1:0-350 GCF_014805655.1 Passer montanus | reverse complement strand
CAGCAAGCAAAACTCTAGCTGCAGAACATTTTTATCATTACTACAGGTATTCAGAAACTGAAAGGAAAACCCCAAATTTAGCTCTCACTGCAGTACTCGTGACAAACTGGTAACTATAATTCCCAAGATTCAGTTAAGCAAATAATGTGAGCTACATGTTGATGGACCAGAAGATAACTGTTACTGTAAAATGCTAAAAAGCTGATGTCATTCCCTTAAAAAACAACCAACCAATCGAACACCCAAAACCCCCCTCTTTTTAAAAAAAATCTTGCCTATGATAATTTTGAATTTTCCTCAGTGCCTTCTGCCAAATCCTTGGTGTCCACCACATCCCCACTGTGCAATAT
>NW_024356689.1:0-350 GCF_014805655.1 Passer montanus | reverse complement strand
CCCGGGCCCCCTCCCCACTCACCGACGCAGTGCGTGCCCTGGGGGCTCAGCCAGAAGCCCCCCCGGCACAGGCAGGTGTAGCCCCCTCCCCCCCGGGGCACGCAGCGCCCGGGGCCGCACACCGAGGGGTCGCGCTGGCACGGGGACACTGCGGGTTTGGGGGGATTTGGGGGGGTTTATGGGATTTTAGGGGATTTTGGGAGATTTGATGGGATTTTTAGGGAAATTTAGGGGACTTTATGGGGATTTTTAATGGGGCTTTGTGGGATTTTGGGGGGATTTTAGGGCATTTTATGGGATCCACTCAAACACCCCCAAATCCCCCAAACCCCACCAAACTCCCCCCAAAT
>NW_024356688.1:0-350 GCF_014805655.1 Passer montanus | reverse complement strand
GGAAAAAATGGGGGGAAAATGGAAAAAAAAAGAGAGAAAATGGGGAGGAAACTGGGGAAAAGGGGGTGAGGTCACTGGTGTGGGGCCACCACAGCTTCATGGACCACTCCAGCTGGGGAAAATGGGGAAAAAATGGGAAAAAATGGGGAAAAAAACCAGGGAAATTGGGGGAAAATGGGGATAAAAATGGGGGGAAATGGGGATTTGGGAACTCAGGAGGTTCTGGGTGGTATTTTGAGGTTCCTGAGTGAGATTTTTGGGGTCCCCAGGTGGATTCTGGGGTCCCTGTTTAGGATTTTGAGGTCCCTGTGTGGGGTTTTGGGGATCCCCAGGTGGATTTTGGGGTCCCC
>NW_024356687.1:0-350 GCF_014805655.1 Passer montanus | reverse complement strand
TTAAATCACAGCTGACGCTGTTTCATGGCCCCCTCCGGGCAGGAAAAGCTCCCTAGACCAGGAGAGGAGGGGAAAGGAACGGAACGAAGCGCCTTGAGGCACAGGTTTCACGGTGGCTCAAGTACACTACAGGTACATCCTTATGGGAAATAAATACAAACGCGTACATGCTGCTCTCTGAGGAGGAACACGCTGGGTTTTGTGCCACGTTAACAAGCTCCCGGTAAAATTCCTCTGAGGCACTGGGGGGACCCTGCAGGAAAGCACCCTCCAAGCTGTTCCATTCCTTCAGCAAGGCAGACTAAGTGTTACAGCCTTGAAGGCAGTTCTCACCCGGCCATTACTCTGAG
>NW_024356686.1:0-350 GCF_014805655.1 Passer montanus | reverse complement strand
GGGGTTTTTCACCCCAAAGCCCAGAGCAGCGCCCCCCCCAGCGCCCCCAGCAGCAGCCCCGGGGCCCCCCCCGGTGCCACCCCGGTCCCCGTGTCCCCCCCCGGGCCGGGGGGCAGCGGCCGGGGCCAGCCCGGGGGCAGGTCCCCGATGTCACAGGGCCCCCCGGGGGGCTCGGGGGTGGCCCTGGGGACGTCGGGGGGCGCGTGGCGCGGGGCCAGCTCGGGGACAAGGGACAGGATCCAGGGCAGGTGCGGGGACACCCCCGTGTAGACCCCCGGGCGCCCGGGGACCCCGCAGGCGTCCCCCCAACTCACCACCCCCGCCAGGTGCCAGGTGCCACCGAGCCGGCA
>NW_024356685.1:0-350 GCF_014805655.1 Passer montanus | reverse complement strand
GTGAATGAGCCCCCTCGGTGCCTTGCAGCTTTCAGCTTTCCACAGTGCCTGCGGCAGAGCCACGTTATAAACGACAGTTTAATAGCTGGCTTTGGCATTTTTGTATTGGCTTTTGCACATTTTTATTGATCACCAGCATTTTGATACGGTATTTGATACTGATATTGGTTATTGGTGATTCCTTCTGTTTGTTCGCTGGTGCAATAAAATCTGTCATTTTAGGTATGCTCTCTGTAGTGTTTGGTTTAGGGTCAATTAGGGAGAAAACTTCTGAAGGGGCTCTTTTGGAAAGTAGATTTAAGTGGCCCTTCCTCTGATTGGTTCAGGAAAATATTTCCTTGGAGGAAAGC
>NW_024356684.1:0-350 GCF_014805655.1 Passer montanus | reverse complement strand
CGGGGGTCACTGCTCGGCCTCTGGCAGCAGCTCTGGAAGGGATGAAGTTTATCTCGTGCTTCGAGAATGACTCCGAGAGCAAACGGGGTTTGTATTTGTTTCGGAACAGCCACAGCAACTGCTGGGGCCGGCAGGAATCTGCCCTGCTGATTATTTAGGCTGCTTGGAGAGCTTCGACAGCTTGTCCAGACTGTCTGGGCCCTGCTGTTGGTGGCTCGGGGGAACAACTCCCCATTGTCCCTCGCTGCCCTGCCGGTGCCCCGTGGGCACCCCAAAGGGCACAGCCTGAGGTGCTCTCCCCAAAGATGCGAGTGTTAATGAGGAAACCTTCAGCCAGTGCCCAGGGGAGG
>NW_024356683.1:0-7258 GCF_014805655.1 Passer montanus | reverse complement strand
TTTTGGGAATGTTGAATGGGGATTTTTGGCAATGTGTGCAGAAATTTTGGAATGTGGAGCAGGGATTTTGGGAATGTGGAACAGGGATTTTGGGAATGTTGAATGGGGATTTTTGGGAATGTGGAACGGAGATTTTGGAATGTGGAGCAGGGATTTTGGGAATGTGGAGCAGGGATTTTGGGAATGTGGAGCGGAGATTTTGGGAATGTGGCGCAGGGATTTTGGGAATGTGGAGCAGGGATTTTGGGAATGTGGAACGGAGATTTTGGGAATGTGGAGCAGGGATTTTGGGAATGTGGAACAGGGATTTTGGGATGAGGCTCCGTGCCGGAGCTCTCTCCAGAACCTGGATAACGGGATCACAGAAGAGGGATTTTTGGGAATGTGGAGCAGGAATTTTGGGAATCTGGCTCCATCCCATCCAGCTCTCCCCAGAGCCAGGATAACGGGATCCTAGACCAGGGATTTTTGGGAACGTGGCTCCGTGCCGGAGCTCTCCCCAGAACCTGGATAACAGGATAACAGAACAGGGATTTTGGGAACGTGGAACAGGGATTTTGGGGATGTGGCTCTGTCCCGGAGCTCTCCCCGGGGCCGGGCTAATGGGATCAGAGATTTTGGGAATGTGGCTCCATGCCAGAGCTCTCCCCAGAGCCAGGATAACGGGATCAGAGAGCAGGGATTTTGGGAGTGTGGAATGGGGATTTTTGGGAATGTCGAGCAGGGATTTTGGGAACATGGAGCAGGGATTTTGGGAACATGGAGCAGGGATTTTGGGAACATGGAGCAGGGATTTTGGGAACATGGAGCAGGGATTTTGGGAACATGGAGCAGGGATTTTGGGAACATGGAGCAGGGATTTTGGGAACATGGAGCAGGGATTTTGGGAACGTGGCTCTGTCCCGGAGCTCTCCCCGGGGCCGGGCTGACGGGATCTCCCGGCTCAGCAGCGATTGTCCCCGGGATGCTCCCGGCACTGAGCCCTCCCCAGCCAGGCCGGCAAATCCGGCACTGATCCAGCCAGGCTGTGCCGGGACAAATCCAGCCAGGCTGTGCCGGGACAAATGCAGCTGGGCTGTGCCGGGACAAATGCAGCCAGGCTGTGCCGGGACAAATGCAGCCAGGCTGTGCCAGGACAAATCCAGCCGGGCTGTGCCGGGACAAATGCAGCCAGGCTGTGCCGGGACAAATGCAGCCGGGCTGTGCCGGGACAAATGCAGCCAGGCTGTGCCGGGACAAATGCAGCCAGGCTGTGCCGGGACAAATCCAGCCGGGCTGTGCCAGGACAAGCCCTGGGAGAGCCCCGGGGCTGCAGATTGCTGGGAAAGCCGTGCTGACCCGGGCCTGGCCGTGCCGGCCCAGGCCTGCCCGTGCTGACCTGGTCCTGCCCATGCTGATCCGGTCTGGGCCATGCTGACCCGGGCCTGCCCGTGCTGACCCGGGCCTGACCCCGCTGTTCTCCTGCCCGTGCTGACCCGGGCCTGACCCCGCTGTTCTCCTGCCCGTGCTGCCCCGGTCCTGCCCGTGCTGACCCGGTCCTGCCCGTGCTGACCCGGGCCTGACCCCGCCGTTCTCCTGCCCGCGCTGACCCGGGCCTGACCCCGCTGTTCTCCTGCCCGCGCTGACCCGGGCCTGCCCGTGCTGACCCGGGCCTGACCCCGCTGTTCTCCTGCCCGTGCTGACCCAGGCCTGCCCGTGCTGACCCGGGCCATGCTGACCCCGCTGTTCTCCGTGTTTTCCAGATGAGCCCGACCCCGCCCTCTCCGGAGCCGTCCCGGCTGCGGCTCACCGGACACAGCTCGGGTGAGTTCCGAGGGACGGAGCAGCCGGGGGTGCCGGGGGCCCCCAGGGCATCCCAGTTCACCCTGCAGAGATCCCAGTTCCCCCTGGAGTCATCCCAGTCCCGCCCAGGCCATCCCAGTTCACCCTGGAGTCATCCCAGTTCACCTCAGGTCATCCCATTTCCCTTTGGAGCCATCCCATTTCACCCTGGATCCATCCCAATTCACCCTGGTGTGATCCCAGTGCCCCTGGATCCATCCCAGCTCACCTCAGGCCACCCCAGTTCACCCTGGATCCATCCCAGTTCACCTTGGAGTGATCCCGTTTGTGCCCTGGCCATCCCAGTTCACCCTGGAGTCACCCCAGGTCATCCCAGTTCACCCTGGAGTGACCCCAGTTCCCCCCAGGCCATCCCAGTTCACTCTGGAATCATCCCAGTTCACCCTGGATCCATCCCAGTTCACCCTGGAGTGATCCCGTTTGTGCCCTGGCCATCCCAGTTCACCCTGGAGTCACCCCAGGTCATCCCAGTTCACCCTGGAGTGACCCCAGTTCCCCTCAGGTCATCCCATTTCCCTTTGGAGCCATACCAGTTCACCCTGGATCCATCCCAGTTCACCTTGGAGTGATCCCGTTTGTGCCCTGGCCATCCCAGTTCACCCTGGAGTCACCCCAGGTCATCCCAGTTCACCCTGGAGTGACCCCAGTTCCCCTCAGGTCATCCCATTTCCCTTTGGAGCCATACCAGTTCACCCTGGATCCATCCCAGTTCACCTTGGAGTGATCCCGTTTGTGCCCTGGCCATCCCAGTTCACCCTGGAGTCACCCCAGGTCATCCCAGTTCACCCTGGAGTGACCCCAGTTCCCCTCAGGTCATCCCATTTCCCTTTGGAGCCATACCAGTTCACCCTGGATCCATCCCAGTTCACCTTGGAGTGATCCCGTTTGTGCCCTGGCCATCCCAGTTCACCCTGGAGTCACCCCAGGTCATCCCAGTTCACCCTGGAGTGACCCCAGTTCCCCTCAGGTCATCCCATTTCCCTTTGGAGCCATACCAGTTCACCCTGGATCCATCCCAGTTCACCTTGGAGTGATCCCGTTTGTGCCCTGGCCATCCCAGTTCACCCTGGAGTCACCCCAGGTCATCCCAGTTCACCCTGGAGTGACCCCAGTTCCCCTCAGGTCATCCCATTTCCCTTTGGAGCCATACCAGTTCACCCTGGATCCATCCCAGTTCACCTTGGAGTGATCCCGTTTGTGCCCTGGCCATCCCAGTTCACCCTGGAGTCACCCCAGGTCATCCCAGTTCACCCTGGAGTGACCCCAGTTCCCCTCAGGTCATCCCATTTCCCTTTGGAGCCATACCAGTTCACCCTGGATCCATCCCAGTTCACCTTGGAGTGATCCCGTTTGTGCCCTGGCCATCCCAGTTCACCCTGGAGTCACCCCAGGTCATCCCAGTTCACCCTGGAGTGACCCCAGTTCCCCTCAGGTCATCCCATTTCCCTTTGGAGCCATACCAGTTCACCCTGGATCCATCCCAGTTCACCTTGGAGTGATCCCGTTTGTGCCCTGGCCATCCCAGTTCACCCTGGAGTCACCCCAGGTCATCCCAGTTCACCCTGGAGTGACCCCAGTTCCCCTCAGGTCATCCCATTTCCCTTTGGAGCCATACCAGTTCACCCTGGATCCATCCCAGTTCACCTTGGAGTGATCCCGTTTGTGCCCTGGCCATCCCAGTTCACCCTGGAGTCACCCCAGGTCATCCCAGTTCACCCTGGAGTGACCCCAGTTCCCCTCAGGTCATCCCATTTCCCTTTGGAGCCATACCAGTTCACCCTGGATCCATCCCAGTTCACCTTGGAGTGATCCCGTTTGTGCCCTGGCCATCCCAGTTCACCCTGGAGTCACCCCAGGTCATCCCAGTTCACCCTGGAGTGACCCCAGTTCCCCTCAGGTCATCCCATTTCCCTTTGGAGCCATACCAGTTCACCCTGGATCCATCCCAGTTCACCTTGGAGTGATCCCGTTTGTGCCCTGGCCATCCCAGTTCACCCTGGAGTCACCCCAGGTCATCCCAGTTCACCCTGGAGTGACCCCAGTTCCCCTCAGGTCATCCCATTTCCCTTTGGAGCCATACCAGTTCACCCTGGATCCATCCCAGTTCACCTTGGAGTGATCCCGTTTGTGCCCTGGCCATCCCAGTTCACCCTGGAGTCACCCCAGGTCATCCCAGTTCACCCTGGAGTGACCCCAGTTCCCCTCAGGTCATCCCATTTTGGGAATGTGGAACGGAGATTTTGGGAATGTGGAGCAGGGATTTTGGGAATGTGGAGCAGGGATTTTGGGAATGTGGAGCAGGGATTTTGGGAATGTGGAGCAGGGATTTTGGGAATGTGGAACAGGGATTTTGGGATGAGGCTCCGTGCCGGAGCTCTCTCCAGAACCTGGATAACGGGATCACAGAAGAGGGATTTTTGGGAATGTGGAGCAGGAATTTTGGGAATCTGGCTCCATCCCATCCAGCTCTCCCCAGAGCCAGGATAACGGGATCCTAGACCAGGGATTTTTGGGAACGTGGCTCCGTGCCGGAGCTCTCCCCAGAACCTGGATAACAGGATAACAGAAGAGGGATTTTTGGGAATGTGGAGCAGGAATTTTGGGAATCTGGCTCCATCCCATCCAGCTCTCCCCAGAGCCAGGATAACGGGATCCTAGACCAGGGATTTTTGGGAACGTGGCTCCGTGCCGGAGCTCTCCCCAGAACCTGGATAACAGGATAACAGAACAGGGATTTTGGGAACGTGGAACAGGGATTTTGGGGATGTGGCTCTGTCCCGGAGCTCTCCCCGGGGCCGGGCTAATGGGATCAGAGATTTTGGGAATGTGGCTCCATGCCAGAGCTCTCCCCGGGGCTGGGATAACGGGATCACAGAGCAGGGATTTTGGGAGTGTGGAATGGGGATTTTTGGGAATGTCGAGCAGGGATTTTGGGGATGTGGAACAGGGATTTTGGGGATGTGGAGCAGGGATTTTGGGAACGTGAGCTCTTGGTGGCCCCGGTGGCTACCAAACCCCCTGGTCATCTGAGCACGGGTCTTGGTGGCCCCGGTGGCTACCAAACCCCCTGGTCATGTGAGCACGGCTCTTGGTGGCCCTGGTGGCTGCCAACCCCCCTGGTCATCTGAACACGGCTCTTGGTGGCCCTGGTGGCTACAAGCCATCCTGGACATCTGACCACAGATCTTGGTGGTCCTGGTGGCTACAAACCATGCTGGGCATCTGACCACAGATCTTGGTGGCCCTGGTGGCTACCAAACCCCCCTGGTCATGTGACTTGAGGTTTTGGTGGCCCTGGTGGCTACCAAACCCCCTGGACATCTGACCACAGGTCTTGGTGGTCCTCATGGTTACAAACCCCCCTGGACATGTGAGCACAGATCTTGGTGGCCCTGGTGGCTACCAACCCTCCTGGACATCTGACCAGAGGTTTTGGTAGCCCTGGTGGCTACCAACCCTCCTGGACATGTGACCTGAGCTCTTGGTGGCCCTGGTGTGACTTGAGGTTTTGGTGGCCCTGGTGGCTACCAAACCCCCTGGACATCTGACCACAGGTCTTGGTGGTCCTCATGGTTACAAACCCCCCTGGACATGTGAGCACAGATCTTGGTGGCCCTGGTGGCTACCAACCCTCCTGGACATCTGACCAGAGGTTTTGGTAGCCCTGGTGGCTACCAACCCTCCTGGACATGTGACCTGAGCTCTTGGTGGCCCTGGTGGCTACCAAACCCCCTGGACATGTGACCTGAGGTTTTGGTGGTCCTGGTGGCTACGAACCATCCTGGACATGTGATCACAGATCCTGGGGTGTCCCCAGCCCTGTCACCGAGAGCCCCGGGGTGTCACCGAGAGCCCCGGGGTGTCCCCAGCCCTGTCCCCGAGAGCTCCAGGCTGGTCCCCAGGGTGTCCCCAGCCGTGTCACTGGGATGTCCCCAGCCCTGTCACCGAGGGGCTCAGGGGTGTCCCCAGGCCGGTCCCTGGGGTGTCCCCAACCTGGAGCTCCCAGGGTGTCCCCAGCCCTATTACTGGGGTGTCCCCAGCCCTGTCACTGAGGGGCTCAGGGTGTCACCAGGAGCCCCAGGGTGTCCCAAGCCCTGTCACCAGGATGTCCCCAGCCCTGTCACTGAGAGCCCCAGGATGTCCCCAGTCCTGTCACCAGGAGCTCTGGGATGTCCCCAGCCCTGTCACCGAGGGGCTCTGGGCTGTCCCCAGTGCTGTCACCGAGGGGCTCAGGGCTGTCCCCAGCTGTCCCTGGCCCTTCTCATGCCACCCCTCCCTGTCCCCTCCCTGCAGGGACCTGGCCTCCCTCAGGGAGATGCCACCAGCCTGTGCTGTCCCTGCAGGGACCTGCCACACCCCTGTCCCCTCCCTCAGGGAGATGCCACAGCCCTTGTCCCCTCCCCTTTGGGACCTGTCACCTCTCTGTGTCCCCTCCCTGCAGGGACCTGTCACCTCTCTGTGTCCCCTCCCTGCAGGGACCTGTCACCATCTCTGTGTCCCCTCCCCTTTAGGACCTGTCACTGTCCCTGTCCCACCTGTGCAGGGATCTGTCACCACCCCTGTCGTGCCCCCTGCAGGGACTGTCACACCCCTGTTCCCTCCCCTCAGGGACCTGTCACCTGTCCCCTCCCTGCAGGGACCTGTCACCTCCCACTGTCCCCTCCCTAAGGGAGCTGCCACCACCCCTGTGTCCCCTGCAGGGATTTGTCACCTCTCTGTGTCCCCTCCCTGCAGGGACCTGTCACCTCCCACTGTCCCCTCCCCTTTGGGACCTGTCACCTTTCTTGTCCCACCCTGTCCCCACCCCTGTCCTGCCCCCTGCGGGGATTTGTCACCTCCTGTGTCCCCTCCCTGCAGGGACCTGTCACTGTCTCTGTCCCCTCCCCTGCAGGGACCTGTCACCTTCTGTGTCCCCTCCCCTTGGGGACCTGTCACACCCCTGTCCTGCCCCCTGCAGGGATGTGTCACCTTCTGTGTCCCCTCCCTGCTGGGAGATGCCACCGCCCCTGTGCTGTCCCCTCCCCTTCAGGACTGTCACCTCTCACTGTCCCTGCCCTGTGGGAGGTGCCACCACCCCTGTCCTGTCCCCTGCCTGATGCCACCACCCTGTCCCCTCCCCTTAGGGACGTGTCACCTCTCAGTGTCCCCTCCCCTTACAGAGCTGTCACTGTCCCTGTCCCCTCCCGTCAGGGACCTGTCCCCTTCAGGAGCTGTCACCGCTCTGGTGGCACTGCCACTGTCCCTGTCCCCTCCCCTATCCTGTCCCCATCAGGAGCTGTCACCTCTCTGGTGGCACTGCCACTGTCCCTGTCCCCATCAGGAGCTGTCACCTCTCTGGTGGCACTGCCACTGTCCCTGTCCCCTCTCTGTGGGCACCTGTCCCCATCCTGTCCCCTGTGGGGAGATGCCACCACCC
>NW_024356682.1:0-350 GCF_014805655.1 Passer montanus | reverse complement strand
CCCCAAAAACTGCCCCAAAAATGTCACAAGAACTGACACAAAACTGACCCCAAAACCGACCCAAAAGTGCCCCAAAAACCGACCCAAAACTACACCAAAACTGCCCCAAAAATGTCACAAAAACTGACCCAAAACCGACCCCAAAACCGACCCAAAAGTGCCCCAAAAACCAACCCAAAATCTGACCCGGGACCCCCAAAAACCACCCTAAAAACTGACCCCAAAAACGGACCAAAACCACCCCAAAAACTGCCCCAAAACAGCCCCAAAATCTGACCTGGGACCCCCCAAAACCCCCTCAGGGACCCCCAAGTACCCCCGGAGACCCCAGCCCCATTTTCAGAGCTGTT
>NW_024356681.1:0-350 GCF_014805655.1 Passer montanus | reverse complement strand
CGCTCATTGCGGGCCCCCCCGATGGCAGCGGGACCCCCGGAGCTGCAGGGCCCCCCCGAACCGCACCGGGACCCCCGGAGCTGCGCGGGGCCCCGCCGGGCTGCAGGGCCCCCCCACGGCACGGGCGCTCCCCCCTCGATTCGCACCGGGACCCCGGGATGCACAGGAGCCCCCCACCCGCACCGGGGTCCGCTCCTGCAGCCCTCCTTGCACCGGATCGCACCGGGACCCCCGCTGCAGCCCCCCCAAACCCAAACCCGCAGAGGGGTCCCCCTCCTGCAGCCCCACCAAACTCGCAACGGGACCCCCACTGCAGACCCCCCAAATCCGCACAGGGCTCCCCCAGCTTC
>NW_024356680.1:0-350 GCF_014805655.1 Passer montanus | reverse complement strand
TTGCCTTGCTCTTTAACCCTTAGCCCTGGACACCAGGAAAGCTATTTATTCTGTGGGCTCAGAGTATGAGCAAAGAGGGTAGCTGTGATTACTTAATCAGGATATGGGAGGTCTCTTCATTCCCAACAAGGAATTCATAGTTATGTAGCTCCAATTTTCCTGTTGCTGAACTGTTGAATGTCAGATTGATATGGAGATGGTATTGCTATAGATAGATGTGTGTGCAAGTATTGGATTCTCTCTGCTTCTCCTTTCTAAAGTGAACTTGAGAAAACTTCTGCTTCTTTCTGGCACTAGTCACCACCTCTCAAGGTATTTAAAAGTCATGCAGATGTGGCACCTGGGGACTT
>NW_024356679.1:0-351 GCF_014805655.1 Passer montanus | reverse complement strand
GGGTCACATTCCCTGCCAGGCACTGCTCCGAGGAAGCTGAAGGGTGCCAGGGGCTGCTGGAGCCACCCTGGGGGCGAGGCTGGGCACCTGCACCGCTGGCACCTGCCACGGTCACCTGGGCAGTGACACCTGAGGCTGCAGCGGGCCAGCCCTGCCCGGTGGGAGCCCCAGGGGCTGCAGGAGGGAACAAAGCCCCGTGGTGCAGGACAGGAACTGCCAGGGAAGGGTTTGGATCGGCCCCGACTCGGGGAAAGGCAAACCCGACCCTGGGATCGCTTCTGCTCACGGACCTGGGCGCACTCGGTGGGAGATGCAGAGGATGGGACACAAATGTCCCCAGGGAACCTGGGG
>NW_024356678.1:0-351 GCF_014805655.1 Passer montanus | reverse complement strand
CAGTTCTAACAAATAATTCCTTTGGTTGTATTACTTATAGGATGACCAATACCATGAAGCCAAAAGGAAGATATTTCCAAACTTAGTTATGGTAAATACATATTTTTTTAATGGTAGAGGTTTTTGTTACTGAACTGCTACTTCCATTTCCAAATCCAGATAACCTCTTCAATACCATCTGTCAGAGAGTTTCACAAGCTCTACATATTCTGTGAGAAAAGGTTATTTCTTACTCTCTTCCTTTCTCGTGCTACCTGTGAAAGTGACACAATATTTGCCTGCTATTTCAAAATGAGACAAGAAAAATATCCTAATTACACCATTTCTATATCCTTAATTTTATTTTTTTTT
>NW_024356677.1:0-351 GCF_014805655.1 Passer montanus | reverse complement strand
TTTGTACAGTTTCAGCTATGAAATGAGAAGCTTTATCTCATGACATTCCAAAATAAATCCCTAATCTTAGTGGTATTTCTTTTCTTATTACTTGAGGTAATTCTGTAGCTTTGCTTGGTGTGACAAGGAAAAGCCTTTGGCCATGCAGAAAATGGATCTCCTAAACCTAAGAAATACTTTTATCCTTCTTGCTGAGGTAAGTCAGAAAAATCTCTTTGTCATTAATCTCCTGCACTACTTCCCTTTTTTGGGATCCCTAAGGGCAGTCTTTTGTAAAACTGTGCATTGTTCTGTAAGATGATTTCACATTTCACTTGTCACAGTCCCTGTCAGCCTAACACTAAGTAGCTG
>NW_024356676.1:0-351 GCF_014805655.1 Passer montanus | reverse complement strand
ATTTTTTGGGAGGAAAATTTGGGATTTTTGGGGGAATTTCTCTCTGTTTTGGGGTCACAAATCTGTAAAAAAATGGGAATTTTTATTAAAAACTGATTTTTTTACAGAAAATCAAGAATTTGGACACAAAACACCCAAAATTTCATTTTATTGCCCCAAAACGCGACATCTTCTCTTCCAGCACCTCACAGCACCTGCAAAAAAAACACCAAAATTGAATAAATTTGCATAAATTAACAATAATTTGCAATTGGGGGGGAAAAAATGGGGTTTTTTGGGTGGAAAATTTGGGATTTTGGGGGAAAAAAAAGAATATTTTTGGGGGAAAATCTGAGGATTTTTGGGGATTTT
>NW_024356675.1:0-351 GCF_014805655.1 Passer montanus | reverse complement strand
TCTCTTATTTTCTAAAGTTTAACATTCACACCCTCTTCTCAACCTCTCAAAACACTCTTATTTCATTGAAAACTGTTGTGCACTCCTCATTTAAAACTTACACCAAAGCTTTCAACCACATGTTGTGTTTTTGCCCCTTTTTTCCGGTACTTCAGAATGTAACATCTCCTTTCCACAAGTGTGAACAGAACTTAGGTGGCCTGCCAGAAAAATTCTAAGTGAAGTAGGTTTGGATCCCCTAGTAAAAAGGAAAAAGCACTCATAATACCTTGGTGATTGCTTTCTTTTTTCTTTAATGAACTTGCTCTCCTTCAAACCCAAAGAATACTTATTTATCTACATAATTTTCTG
>NW_024356674.1:0-351 GCF_014805655.1 Passer montanus | reverse complement strand
CCCCCAGACCCCCTCCTCCGATGGGAGAGCCAGGAAGCTCCCGAGGGTCCCTCCCTGCTCCGGGGGCTCCGTGCCTGAGGCCTGGCCAAGCCCCCCTAGGAAGGAGCAGCTCCTCGGTGCCCTGGACCCCCCCAGCACAGAGCTGCCCCCAGCCCTGGCTGCCCCCCAGACCCTCCTCGGGCCCCCCGAGCACCCCCGTGGTCACCAACCACCTGGTGCAGCTGGTGACAGCGGCCAGCAGAGCCCCCCGGGCAGCCCCCCGAGCCCCCGCCCGCAGGGAGAGCCGGCGCTTCCCGGGGCCCGCCGGGATCCTGCCCCAGCAGGTGGGCACGGCCTGGGCAGGGCACCGGG
>NW_024356673.1:0-351 GCF_014805655.1 Passer montanus | reverse complement strand
CCCGGTTCTCACCGAGGAACGGCGATCTCTCCGGGCAGAACGGCAGCGGCCGTGCGGGGTCCGGCGGCTCGGCGGCGCCGCTGCCGGTACCGAGCGCGGCCCCGACGCGGCTGAGGTTGGCGTACACGTCGTGGGGCCGGGAATAATCCACGGCGGGACCGGCGGAGCGGGCGAAGAGCGCCGTGAGGTTCCGGAACCCGCCCAGCGAGAAATAGGCCACGAAGGCGAACTGGCACCCGACCAGCAGCGCCAGCGAGCACGGCCGCTCCAGCAGCCGCCGCAGCATCGCGGGGCCGCCCGGTCTTACCGGGGAGCCGCCCGCTTTACCGGGGAGCCGCCCGGTGTTACCGG
>NW_024356672.1:0-9594 GCF_014805655.1 Passer montanus | reverse complement strand
CCGACCGAGAATTCCCAAATTCCGAACAAGAATCCCAGAATTTCGACCAAGAATCCCTAAATTCCGATCAAAACCCCCCAAATTTCGATCAAAAAACCCCAAATTCCGATCAAACCCCCCCAAATTCCGATCAAAACCCCCCAAATTTCGATCAAAAAACCCCAAATTTCGACCACGAATCCCTAAATTCCGATCAAAACCCCGCAAATTTCGATCAAAAAACCCCAAATTTCGACCAAGAATCCCTAAATTCCGATCAAAAACCCCCGAATTTCGATCGAAAAACCCAAAATCTCATCTAAAATCCTCAAATTCCAATGGAAAATCCCCAAATTCAAATGAGAATCCCCAATTCTGACAGAAAATTCCCAAATTCCGATCAAAAATCCCCAAATTTTGACCAAGAATTCCCAAATTCTGATCAATAAACCCCCAAATTCCGACAGAAAATCCCCAAATTCTGAGCAAAAATCCCCAAATTTTGGCCAAAAATCCCCAAATTCTGGCCAAAAATCCCCAAATTCTGAGCAAGAATCCCCAAATCCAAATGAGAATCTCCAAATTCTGATCAAAAATCCCCAAATTCCCATCAAAAATCCCCAGATCCCAATTGACAATTCCCAAATTCCAATCAAAAATCCCCAAATTCTCAACGACAATTCCCAAATTTTGACCAAACATCCCCAAATTCTGATGGAAAATCCCCAAATTCCGATTGACAATCCCCAAATTTTGACCGAAAATCCCCAAATTCCGATCGACAATCCCCAAATTTTGACGAAGAATCCCCAAATTCCGAACAAGAATCCCCCAATTTTGGCCAAAAATTCCCAAATTCCCATCAAAAACCGTCAAATTCCAATCAAAAAATTCCCAAATTCCGACAGAAAATCCCCAACTTCTGAATAAAAACCCCAAATTCTGATGAAAAATCCCCAAATTCCAAGCGAGAATTCACAAATTTCGACCAAAAATCCCCGAACTTTGACCAAGAATCCCCAAATTTTGACCAAAAATCCCCAAATCCCATCGAAAATTCCCAAATTCCAATCAAAAATCCCCAAATTCCAAGTGCGAATCCCCAAATCCCAATCAACAATTCCCAAATTCCAAGTGCGAATCCCCAAATCCTGAACAAAAATCCCCAAATCCCGAACAAAAATCCCCAAATTTCGGCCAAAAAACCCCAAATTTTAACTTAGAATCCCCAAATTTTGCCCAAAACCCCCCAAATTTTGACCAAAAACCCCCAAATTCCGCTGGAAACCCCCAAATCCCGGTGCAGAATTCCCAATTTTCCCGTTTTCGGGCATTCCGGTCACCTGGAGCTTCCTGGCCATGGCAAAACGCCCAAATTTTGACCAAAAACCCCCAAACCCCGGTGCAGAATTCCCAACTTTCCCGTTTTTGGGGCACTCCGGTCACCTGGAGCTTCCTGGCCATGGCCACCACGTCGTGGTCGGGCGGGTTGTACTTGTAGCAGTTGGAGAACATCAACCGCACGTCGGCGGCGAACTCCTGCGCGTCGCGGTACTCCCGGTTCTCCATCTTCCGCTGCCGGGAAGCGAGAGCGGAGGAGGGGTCAGCGGGGGCGTGGAGAGGTCAGCGGGGGCGTGGAAGGGTCAATGGGGTCAAGGAAGAGTCAATGGAAGAATGGAAGGGTCAATGGGGTCATGGAATGATCAACGGGATCATGGAAGGTCATGGAATGGTCAACGGGGTCATGGAAGGGTCAACGAAGTCATGGAATGGTCAATGGGGTCATGGAAGAGTCAACGGGGTCATGGAAGGGTCAATGGGGTCATGGAAAGGTCAATGCAGTCATGGAATGGTCAACGGGGTCATGGAAGGGTCAACGGGGTCATGAATGGTCAATGGAGTCATGGAAGGGTCATGGAAGGGTCAATGGGGTCATGCAAAGGTCAACAGGGTCATGGAAGGGTCAAGGGGGTCATGGAAGGGTCAAGGGGGTCATGGAAAGGTCAATGGGGACGTGGAAGGGTCAACGGGGTCATGGAATGGTCAACGAGGTCACGAGGGGCCAATGACGTCATGGAATGGTCATGGAAAGGTCAACGGGGTCATGGAAAGGTCAACAGGTTCAGGAATGGTCAATGGAGTCATGGAAGAGTCAATGAGGTCATGGAAAGGTCAATGCGGTCATGGAAGGGTCAATGGGGTCATGGAATGGTCAATGGAGTCATGGAAGGGTCAATGGGGTCATGGAAGAGTCAATGAGGTCATGGAAGGGTCAATGGGGTCATGGAAAGGTCAATGGAGTCATGGAACGGGTCAATGGGGGCATGGAAGGGTCATCGGGGTCATGGAAGGGTCAACGGGGTCATGAATGGTCAATGGAGTCATGGAAGGGTCATGGAAGGGTCAATGGGGTCATGCAAAGGTCAACAGGGTCATGGAAGGGTCAAGGGGGTCATGGAAGGGTCAAGGGGGTCATGGAAAGGTCAATGGGGACGTGGAAGGGTCAACGGGGTCATGGAATGGTCAACGAGGTCACGAGGGGCCAATGACGTCATGGAATGGTCATGGAAAGGTCAACGGGGTCATGGAAAGGTCAACAGGTTCAGGAATGGTCAATGGAGTCATGGAAGAGTCAATGAGGTCATGGAAAGGTCAATGCGGTCATGGAAGGGTCAATGGGGTCATGGAATGGTCAATGGAGTCATGGAAGGGTCAATGGGGTCATGGAAGAGTCAATGAGGTCATGGAAGGGTCAATGGGGTCATGGAAAGGTCAATGGAGTCATGGAACGGGTCAATGGGGGCATGGAAGGGTCATCGGGGTCATGGAAGGGTCAACGGGGTCATGGAAGGTTTAACGGGGTCATGGAAGGGTCAATGAGGTCATGGAATGGTCAGTGGAGTCATGGAAGGGTCATGGAAGAGTCAGCGGGGGCGTGGAAGGGTCAATGGGGTCAAGGAAGAGTCAATGGAAGAATGGAAGGGTCAATGGGGTCATGGAATGATCAACGGGATCATGGAAGGTCATGGAATGGTCAACGGGGTCATGGAAGGGTCAACGAAGTCATGGAATGGTCAATGGGGTCATGGAAGAGTCAACGGGGTCATGGAAGGGTCAATGGGGTCATGGAAAGGTCAATGCAGTCATGGAATGGTCAACGGGGTCATGGAAGGGTCAACGAAGTCATGGAATGGTCAATGGGGTCATGGAAGAGTCAACGGGGTCATGGAAGGGTCAATGGGGTCATGGAAAGGTCAATGCAGTCATGGAATGGTCAACGGGGTCATGGAAGGGTCAACGAAGTCATGGAATGGTCAATGGGGTCATGGAAGAGTCAACGGGGTCATGGAAGGGTCAATGGGGTCATGGAAAGGTCAATGCAGTCATGGAATGGTCAACGGGGTCATGGAAGGGTCAACGAAGTCATGGAATGGTCAATGGGGTCATGGAAGAGTCAACGGGGTCATGGAAGGGTCAATGGGGTCATGGAAAGGTCAATGCAGTCATGGAATGGTCAACGGGGTCATGGAAGGGTCAACGAAGTCATGGAATGGTCAATGGGGTCATGGAAGAGTCAACGGGGTCATGGAAGGGTCAATGGGGTCATGGAAAGGTCAATGCAGTCATGGAATGGTCAACGGGGTCATGGAAGGGTCAACGAAGTCATGGAATGGTCAATGGGGTCATGGAAGAGTCAACGGGGTCATGGAAGGGTCAATGGGGTCATGGAAAGGTCAATGCAGTCATGGAATGGTCAACGGGGTCATGGAAGGGTCAACGAAGTCATGGAATGGTCAATGGGGTCATGGAAGAGTCAACGGGGTCATGGAAGGGTCAATGGGGTCATGGAAAGGTCAATGCAGTCATGGAATGGTCAACGGGGTCATGGAAGGGTCAACGAAGTCATGGAATGGTCAATGGGGTCATGGAAGAGTCAACGGGGTCATGGAAGGGTCAATGGGGTCATGGAAAGGTCAATGCAGTCATGGAATGGTCAACGGGGTCATGGAAGGGTCAACGAAGTCATGGAATGGTCAATGGGGTCATGGAAGAGTCAACGGGGTCATGGAAGGGTCAATGGGGTCATGGAATGGTCAATGGAGTCATGGAAGGGTCAATGGGGTCATGGAAGAGTCAATGAGGTCATGGAAGGGTCAATGGGGTCATGGAAAGGTCAATGGAGTCATGGAACGGGTCAATGGGGGCATGGAAGGGTCATCGGGGTCATGGAAGGGTCAACGGGGTCATGGAAGGTTTAACGGGGTCATGGAAGGGTCAATGAGGTCATGGAATGGTCAGTGGAGTCATGGAAGGGTCATGGAAGAGTCAGCGGGGGCGTGGAAGGGTCAATGGGGTCAAAGAAGAGTCAGTGGGGTCATGGAAAGGTCAACGGGGGCATGGAATGGTCAATGGAGTCATGGAAGAGTCAATGGGGTCAAGGAAGAGTCAATGGAAGAATGGAATGGTCAATGGGGTCACGGAATGGTCAATGAGATCACGAGGGGTCAATGAGGTCATGGAAGGGTCAACGGGGTCATGGAAAGGCCAACGGGGTCATGGAAGAGTCAATAAAGTCATGGAATGGTCAACGGAATCATGGAAGGGTCAATGGAGTCATGGAAGCGTCAATGGGTCACAGAAGAGTCAATGGGGTCAAGGAAGAGTCAACCACTCTCTTGAACCCAAGAATTTGATGAAACTCCAAGAAACTCCAAAAAATCCTCCAAAAAATCCCAAAATTTCTCAAAAAAATGCAAAAAAATCTCCAAAAAATCCCCAAAATTTCTCCAAAAAATCCCAAGACCCTGACCTTGATGGTGCTGAGATCCATGGGATGCTTGATGATCTCGTGGTAGTCGTGGAGTTACGGGGTCATGGAAGAGTCAACTGGGCCATGGAAGAGTCAATGGAGTCATGGAAGAGTCAACTGGGCCATGGAAGAGTCAATGGAGTCATGGAAGAGTCAACTGGGCCATGGAAGAGTCAATGGAGTCATGGAAGAGTCAACTGGGCCATGGAAGAGTCAATGGAGTCATGGAAGAGTCAACTGGGCCATGGAAGAGTCAATGGAGTCATGGAAGGGTCAACAAGGTCATGGAAGAGTCAACTGGGTCATGGAAGAGTCAATGGAGTCATGGAACGGTCAACGAGGTCAAGGAAGGGTCAATGAAGTCATGGAAGGGTCAACAAAGTCATGAATGGTCAATGGAGTCATGGAAGAGTCAACTGGGTCATGGAAGAGTCAAAGAGGTCATGAAATGGTCAATGGGGTCAAGGAAGAGTCAACAAGGTCATGGAAGAGTCAACAACTCTCTTGAACCCAAGAATTTGACGAAACCCCAAGAAACTCAAAAAATTCCTCCAAAAAACCTCAAAAAACTCAAAAAAACTCCAAAATTTCTCAAAAAAACTCCAAAAATTCCCAAAAAGTCCCCCAGACCCTGACCTTGATGGTGCTGAGATCCATGGGATGCTTGATGATCTCGTGGTAGTCGTGCAGCCCCAGCGCCGACGCGTCGACGGGTTTGTAGAAGGGCCAGGCGTAGGCGGCGTGCTTTTTGGACAGCAGCTCCTTCAGGATGCCGTTGCAGTACTTGAGCTGCTCGGAAAGTTTCCCTTTCTTGGACGTCTGGTGCTGCTGCGAGTCGGGGAGGTCCTTGCGGGGCGGTTTGATGGGCCGGCCGCTCTCGCGGCGCGCCGGGATCTTGGCGGCTTTGGGGGTGTCGCCGATGGAAGGGGAGGACTCGCCGCCGCTCGTGGCGATGATGGCCGTGGTGGTGGGCGTGGTGGTGTCGGCTTTCCGCTTGACGCCTTTTTTCTGGGGGGTGGGGAAAGGCCAAAAATCCAATTTGAGGAGATAAAAATCCAATTTTAGGGGACAAAATCCCATTTTAGGAGCCAAAAATCCCATTTTAGGGGACGAAAATCCCATTTTAGGAGCCAAAAATTCCATTTTAGGACCCAAAATTCCATTCCAAGAGCCAAAAATCCAATTTTAGGACCCGAAATCCCATTTTAGGAACCAAAAATCCCATTTTAGGAGCTAAACTTCCATCCCAAGAGCCAAAAATCCAATTTTAGGACCCAAAATTCCATTCTAGGAACCAAAATCCCATTCCACGGTAAAAATTTCCATTTTAGCACCCAAAAATCCAATTTTTGGAGCCAAAATTCCATCCCAAGAGCCAAAATCCAATTCCAGTGTCCCAAAATTCCGTTCCAAGAGCCAAAAATCCCATTTTAGGACCCAAAATCCCATTCCAAGAGGCAAAGTCCAATTTTAGGAGACAAATTCCCACCATCTCAAAATTCCCCAAGTTCCCTCAAAATCCCCCAATCCCAAACCCCGAAAGTCCCCAATCCCAATCCCAAAAACCCCCCAAATTCCCCCTAAAATCCCCAAATCCAAACCCCAAACTCTCCAAAATCCCACCCCAAACCCCCCCAAAATCCCCCAAAATCCCCAAATCCCCCCCAAAACCCCTGAAAGATTTGGGGTCCCTAATAGGACACAAAAATCCTGAGAAAAGGGATTTGGGGACATAAAAATCCTGGGCAAAGGGATTTGGGGACACAAAAAACCTGGGAAAAGGGATTTGGGGACACAAAAAACCTGGGAAAAGGGATTTGGGAACTCTAAAGAACACAGAAATCCCAGGAAAAAGGGATTTGGAGACACAAAAAACCTGGAAAAATGGGTTGGGAAACACAAGAAACCTGGGAAAGGGATGCGGAATCTCTAAAGGACACAGAAATCCTGGGAAAAGGGATTTGGGATCCCTAAAGGACACAAAAATCCTGGGAAAGGGGATTTGGGAACATAAAAATCCTGGGAAAAGGGATTTGGGGCCACAAAAAGTCTGGGAAAAGGGATTTGGGAACATAAAAATCCTGGGAAAAGGGATTTGGGACGTCCTAAAGGACATAAAAAAGGTGGGAAAAGGGATTTAGGCACATAAAAATCCTGGGAAAAGGGATTTGGGGACACAAAAAGTCTGGGAAAAGGGATTTAGGCACATAAAAATCCTGGGAAAAGGGATTTGGAGACATAAAAAGATTTGTATTTTTCACCCCAAAATCAGATTCTTTCTCCTCAATTTCAGATTTTTTTATGCTAAATTTGAGCCTTTTTTCCCCTAAAATTCCCATTTTTTCCCCAAAAATTGTCCTTTTTTCACCAAATTTTCGCGGTTTTTTCCCAAAATTGCAGTTTTTTGCCCCAAATTTCTGACCTGCGGCGCGGGCAGCCCCTTTCTTGTGGCTGTTCTTGGCCAGGGGCAGCAGCAGCTCCTTCACCCCAAATCCTGCTGTATTTTAACCCCAAATTTGCAATTTTTCCCCCCAAATTTACATTTTTCCCCAAATTTCAGCTATTTTTACCAAAATTCACATTTTTCACCCCAAAATTCAGATTTTTATCCTAAATTTGGGAGGTTTTGTCCCTAATATTCACATTTTTTGCTTAAAAATTCACATTTTTTCCCCTAAAATTCCCATTTTTCCCTAAAAATTGACCTTTTTTCACCAAATTTTCATGTTTTTTCCCCAAATTGCATTTTTTCGCCCCAAATTCCTGCCCTGCGGCGCGGGCAGCCCCTTTCTTGTGCCTGTTCTTGGCCAGGGGCAGCAGCAGCTCCTTCACCCCTATTTTAGTGCCTTTTAACCCAAAATTTGGGGGTTTTTTTCAAAATTCACTCTTTTTTTGTCGAATTTTACCTATTTTTACCAAAATTCACATTTTTCACCCCAAAATCACATTCTTTATCCTCCATTTCAGATTTTTTATCCTAAATTTGGGGTTTTCCCCCCTCAAAATTCACATTTTTTCCTTAAAAATTCACATTTTTCGCCCTAAAATCCCCATTTTTTTACCAAAAATTCCGCCTAAAGGTAATCCCAGGCCAAAACAGAGAATTTTCAAACTGACACCTGTGCCCGAGAGGGACAAAATTTAGGCTGAGGTGGAGCAGCATCAAAGACAAAACCCAACACCCAAAATCCCCAAATAAACCCCAAAACCCCCCAAATTTTTACCGGTAAGCCGAGCTTAACGGCGTCCATGGGCTGGCAGGAACTCATTTTAGGAGCAGCTTTAAATCACTTTTAGGCTCAGCTTTAAATCCCTTTAAGATCAGCCTTAAATCACTTTCAGGATGAGGTTTAAATCCCTTTTAGGCTCAGCTTTGAAACACTTTTAGGATCAGCTTTAAATCACTCTTAGGATCAGCTCTAAAACACTTTAAGGATCAAGTTTAAACCAGTTTTAGGACCAAATTTAAATCCCTTTTAGGATCAGCTTTAAATCACTTTTAGGACCAAATTTAAATCCCTTTCAGGAGCAGATTTAAATCCCTTTCAGGATCAGGTTTAAACCACTTTTAGGCTCAGCCTAAAGGTAATCCCAGGCCAAAACAGAGAATTTTCAAACTGACACCTGTGCCCGAGAGGGACAAAATTTAGGCTGAGGTGGAGCAGCATCAAAGACAAAACCCAACACCCAAAATCCCCAAATAAACCCCAAAACCCCCCAAATTTTTACCGGTAAGCCGAGCTTAACGGCGTCCATGGGCTGGCAGGAACTCATTTTAGGAGCAGCTTTAAATCACTTTTAGGCTCAGCTTTAAATCCCTTTAAGATCAGCCTTAAATCACTTTCAGGATGAGGTTTAAATCCCTTTTAGGCTCAGCTTTGAAACACTTTTAGGATCAGCTTTAAATCACTCTTAGGATCAGCTCTAAAACACTTTAAGGATCAACTCTAAACCAGTTTTAGGCGCAGCTCTAAATCACTTTAGGATCAGCTTTAAATCCCTTTAAGGATCAGTTTTAAACCACCTTCAGGACCAAATTTAAAACCCTTTTAGGATCAGCTTGAAATCCCTTTTAGGATCAGCTTTAAATCCCTTTTAGGCTCAACTTTAAATCGCTTCTAGGCTCAGCCTAAAGTTAATCTCAAGCCTAAACACAGAACTTCAATGTTGACACCTGTGCCTGAGAGGGACAAAACTTGAGCTGAGGTGGAGCAGCATCAAAGACAAATCCAAACACCCAAAACTCCAAAAAAACCCCAAAACCCCCCAAAATTTTACCGGTAAGCCGAGCTTAACGGCGTCCACGGGCTGGCAGGAACTCATTTTAGAACCAGATTTAAGTCACTTTTAGGCTCAGCTTTAAACCAGTTTAGGATCAGGTTCAAATCACTTTCAGGATCACCTTTGAAACCCTTTTAGGCTCAGCTTTAAATCCCTTTCAGGCTCAGCTTTAAATCACTTTTAGGACCAAATTTAAATCCCTTTTAGGATCAGCTTTAAATCACTTTTAGGACCAAATTTAAATCCCTTTCAGGAGCAGATTTAAATCCCTTTCAGGATCAGGTTTAAACCACTTTTAGGCTCAGCCTAAAGGTAATCCCAGGCCAAAACAGAGAATTTTCAAACTGACACCTGTGCCCGAGAGGGACAAAATTTAGGCTGAGATGGAGCAGCATCAAAGACAAAACACCCAAAATCCCCCAAAAAAAAAAATGGTAAATGAAGGGTTAAAAGTTAATCCTGTGGGGTTTCGCGAAGAAATTCCTACAAAAAACAGGAAATTGAGGCAAAAAACGCGGTTAAAA
>NW_024356671.1:0-351 GCF_014805655.1 Passer montanus | reverse complement strand
TTGGGAATTTTTGGGGAATTTTTTGGGAAAAATTATGGAAAAATTAGCAAAAAAATGCGAAAAAATGGCAAAAAATAGGGAAAATTGGTGCCAAAATGGCCCCAAAAATGAGACAAAATGAGTCCAAAATGTCTCAAAATAAAACGTGAGTGCTCAGGAATTTTTGGGAATTTTTTGGGAATTTTTGGAAATTTTTGGGAATTTTTTTGGATTTTTTTGGGGAGAAATCGCGAAGAAATGGTGAAAAAATGTGAAAAAATGGGGAAAACTGGTGCCAAAATGACCACAAAAATGAGAAAAAAATGAGACAAAATGGCTGAAACTAAAATGTGCATGCTCAGGAATTTTTGG
>NW_024356670.1:0-351 GCF_014805655.1 Passer montanus | reverse complement strand
CGCCCCGGCCCCGCTCCGCCCCGGCCCGCGGAGGGAGCCGCGCCGCGGGGCTGGGGGCGGCCCGGAGCGGGGGCAAGGCTGCCGTCCCATAAATACCGCCACAAATAGAGACTATAAATATAAATAGGGGGGGAAGGTACTTAGAGTCAGTCCAGTGCTTTTTTCTCAGCGCTCTCTTTATTGTTGGTCCGGGAGTAGGGCTCGAAGGCGGACGAGCTCAGGTAGCGGGCCGACAGTTCCTGCAAGTTGCCCGCCAGCGAGCCGGCCACGGCCAGCGGCGCGGAGGACAGGCGGCCGGCCACCGAGCCCAGCAGCGCGGGCACCGGCAGCCCGAAGAGCCCGTGGCCCGCC
>NW_024356669.1:0-351 GCF_014805655.1 Passer montanus | reverse complement strand
GGAGCTGGTGTGGGGGTGCTGCTGGGGGGGCTGGGCTGGGGGGCTTGAGAGCTGCCATCCTGCTGGGGGGGCTCAGTGCTGGCCGGGAGGGAGGGCAGCACCTTGTATTTTTGGAACATGAACTTGGCTGAGCTCTGGAAGTTGCTCCTGTCCCCCCAGTCCGCCTCAGGCACCCGAGGCTGTGCTCCCTCTCCCAACCCCACTTTCCCTCCTGCAGCCTCTTTCTCCTCCTTTTCCTCTTGGTCCAGTGTCCCCTCCCCACACCCACTGGCTCTCTGGGTGTTCCCAGCTTCTAGCAGTCTCTTCTTGAAGCTGAGGTCCAGCACTATTTCCTTTGGGGGCGGCTCCTCA
>NW_024356668.1:0-351 GCF_014805655.1 Passer montanus | reverse complement strand
TTTCATTTTTCATTTTAGAAGGGCTTCTTATTTCAGTCTTTTATGTACTGGAAAAGAAAACAGTCAAAATAGAAACAGAACACTTTGATTGACCAGAAGTTTTGAAGGATTTTCAGTTTTTCTCTCCAGCAGAAGTTGTAGTGTTTTCTCTGACTTAGAACAAGGACCTGCTTTGGAATTGTGGCATAGTTTCATGATGAAATGGGTTGTCTCTGTAACGCACTAGTGATTAGAGATTATTTATGTACTGGGTTTGAGTGAAGCATGGTGAGGAACAACATACAGTCATTTAAGGCCGGAAATAGGGTATTTTATCTCATTGCTCTGTGACCAGAGTGAGGACCTGAGAGC
>NW_024356667.1:0-351 GCF_014805655.1 Passer montanus | reverse complement strand
CCCCCGCGGGATGGGGTGTAACGGGTGGGGGTGCGGTCCCCGCTCCGAGACGGGGCCGGTGCGGGGCTCCCGGTCCGCTCCCGGTCCGCTCCCGGTTCTGCCGCGCTGCGGGGCGGATCCGAGCCCCGGGACCCCCGGGGGGTCGGAGCGGGACGGCGGGGACGGGCCCGCCGCTGCCACGGGGCTTTGGCGTGCCCGGGACGGGCGGCACCGGGGGGCTCCGGGGGCTCCGCGAGCCCGAAACCCGGGGGGGCACCGGGCCCGGGGGGGCCGCGGGGCGCTCGCCGTGGTGTCGGGGGGGGGGCCGCCATCCCGGTTTTGGGGCGGGGGGCGGAACAGCGGCCGCTCCTC
>NW_024356666.1:0-351 GCF_014805655.1 Passer montanus | reverse complement strand
TCCTTTCAAATAAGAAGGAAATGGGAAATAGGGAGGAGTCTCAGTCATAATCCTTCATGTATGTGTAGAATCAAATCCACATATTTTTGTAATTGACACTTTTGCAAAGGCCCATGCTTTTATTTGCACAAGCATATAATTTATCATTCCTTAGATCAAATTCCTGTGGCTGCAGATGGGAAGGAATTTTCCCTCATATTCTGTGTGTTAGTTACTTGTGTCCTGCAGGTGAAGACTGAGGTTTTTATAGTACCATGTTAACCATAAGCTGTTCCTAAATGATCTTGCTGGCAATTAATAAACAGATCTTTTAAAGTGTTACTAGTTTAGAAAACAAACCCTGACATCTTT
>NW_024356665.1:0-351 GCF_014805655.1 Passer montanus | reverse complement strand
AAAGACCTGAGGACCCCCCCTAAAAGACCCCAGGGCTCCCCAAAGGTCCCCCCCAAAGACCCCAAGACCCCCTAAACGACCCCAGGACCCCCCAAAACACCTTGGGGTCACCCCAAGGACCCCCCAAAACCCCTCTGCAAGACCCGTACCCTCTCTGTAAAGGCCCTGGGGACCCCCTAAACGACCCCAGACCCCCCAAAAAGCCCCCAGACCCACCTTGACCCTGACCAGCTCCTCGGGCATGCTGACCATGGCGTTGCCCAGCCAGCTCTCCAGGCTCTTGGCGAAATTCCGGATGGCCTGGGTGAGGGCACCTGGGAAAGGGGGAAATTTGGGATTTGGGGGGGAAAT
>NW_024356664.1:0-351 GCF_014805655.1 Passer montanus | reverse complement strand
CTTGATCCTAAACCAGACCCCAAAATCCACCCCTGAGACCCCAAAAATCCATCCCTGAGATCCCTCTGAGATCCCAAATCCCATCCCTGGGATGCCCCTGAGCATGCCAAAACCTCATCCCTGGGACCCCAAACCCCCCAAAATCCCCTCTAAAACCCCCAAACCCACCCAAAAACCCCAAAATCCCCCCCTGAGACCCCAAAAATCCATCCCTGAGATCCCTCTGAGATCCCAAATCCCATCCCTGGGATGCCCCTGAGCATGCCAAAACCTCATCCCTGGGACCCCAAACCCCCCAAAATCCCCTCTAAAACCCCCAAACCCACCCAAAAACCCCAAAATCCCCCAAAA
>NW_024356663.1:0-351 GCF_014805655.1 Passer montanus | reverse complement strand
CAAATCCCCAAGCCTCTGGCATGTCCCAGGTGAACTGCAGAGCTGCTTGAGCTAAGCATTAACACTTTCTGCAGAGTTCTCTTCATTCAGCAAGATCACAGCACCCTGAACAAAACCAGGCACTTTGCACTCTGCAAAAAGGGTGACTTTAAATCTGCAGCACCAGGGCTTAGCTTGGTCTCCTGGGAAACAGATCTGATATAATGCCTTTCCCATCCCTTTCCCAATCCACCTGCCCTGGGGCAGGTGACACACCTGGAAGTAGGCAGACATGAAGCTGTTGTCCACGGCCAGCAGCACCCCCGGGTGCCTGTGCACGATGTCTGCACAGGCTCTGATGTCGATCACCTT
>NW_024356662.1:0-352 GCF_014805655.1 Passer montanus | reverse complement strand
ATGGGCATTAATCGTCCCACGGAGCCCCCCGGGACGGGGAGGAGCTGCCAGAGCAGCAGCAGCAGCAGAGGGAAAGCAGAGGGTCGGAAAAACAACAATTGCTTTGTGGGGAAGTTAAATTGCAGCTACGGGAGGAAGCTGAAGTGTGTTCATTGCAGATTCCCAGCCAGCACAGCACTCCCAGAGAGACCCGCGGGGCTGGGGGAGCTCGGGGGGCTGCCAGTGCCCCCTGACAGCCTGCATCCTGCCCGTTCTCCCTGGAAACCCGATTTCCTGCTCAGCCAGAGGCACGGGGCAGCCAGGGCTCTCCAGGAGAGCTGGGCAGTCGCTGCCGTGCCAGGGCCTGGCCAGG
>NW_024356661.1:0-7699 GCF_014805655.1 Passer montanus | reverse complement strand
CCTGGGGGTCCCTATGGGGGCACTGGAGGGTCCCTGTGGGGTCACGGGGGTCCCTGTGGGGGCATTGGAGGGTCCCTATGGGGGCACTGGGGGTCCCTGTGGGGTCACGGGGGGTCCCTATGGGGTCACTGGGGTGTCTCGAAGGGGTCCCTATAGGGGAAAGGGTCCTCCGGGGTCTCTATGGGGTCACGATGGGGTCCCTGTGGGGGAAAGGCTCCTATGGGGTCACTGTGGGTTCTCTATGGGGAGGGCTCCCCGGGCTCGCTGCGGTTCAGCCTCAGCCCCCCCAGGGCCCCCCCGGGCAGGCTGAGCGGGGCCGGGGCGCCCAGGGCGCGCTGCAGGGTGAGGGGCAGCGCGGCCGCCGCCGCCCCCGACACCCAGGGGAGCGTGAGCGAGGAGCCAGCCGAGCTCAGGGGCTGTGCTCAGGGCATCCTGAAACCATAAAATATCATAAATTCACCCCAAAGCACACCCAGGGTGAGGGGCAGCGCGGCCGCCGCCGCCCCCGACACCCAGGGCAGGGTGAGAGAGGATCCTGCTGTGCTCAGGGCATCCTGAAACCATAAAATATCATAAAAACCCCAAATTCACCCCAAAGCACACCCAGGGCAGGGTCAGTGCTGAGCCTGCTGAGCTCAAGGCTCCCTAAACATCAAAAATGATAAAATAGCCTGAATTCACCCCAAACCACACCCAGGGCAGGGCCAGGGATGAGCCAGCCGAGCTCAGGGCTCCCTGAAACATCAAAAATGGTTAAAAATTATAAAAAACCCCAAATTCACCCCAAAGCACACCCAGGGCAGGGTGAGCGAGCAGCCTGCTGAGCTCAGGGCATCCTGAAACCATAAAATATCATAAATTCACTCCAAATTCACCCCAAAGCACACCCAGGGCAGGGTCAGTGCTGAGCCAGCTGAGCTCAGGGCTCCCTGAAACATCAGAAATTATAAAGTAGCCTGAATTCACCCCAAAGCACACCCAGGGCAGGGCCAGGGAGGAGCCCACCAAGCTCAAGGCTACCTGAAATCACAAAATATCATAAAATCACCCCAAACCACACCCAGGGCAGGGTCAGTGCTGAGCCTGCTGAGCTCAGGGCTCCCTGAAACATCAAAAATGGTTAAAAATTATAAAAACCCCCAAATTCACCCCAAACCACACCCAGGGCACGGCCAGGGATGAGCCTGCTGTGCTCAGGGCATCCTGAAACCATAAAATATCATAAATTCACCCCAAAGCACACCCAGGGGAGCGCCAGGGAGGAGCCCACCGAGCTCAGGGCTCCCTGAAATCATAAAATATCATAAAAACCCCAAATTCACCCCAAAGCACACCCAGGGCAGGGCCAGGGATGAGCCTGCTGTGCTCAGGGCATCCTGAGACCATAAAATATCATAAATTCACTCCAAATTCACCCCAAGCACACCCAGGGCAGGGTCAGTGCTCAGCCTGCTGAGTTCAGGGCTCCCTAAAACATCAAAAATGATAAAATAGCCTGAATTCACCCCAAAGCACACCCAGGGCACGATCAGGGATGAGCCTGCCAAGCTCAGGGCTCCCTGAAAGGGTAGAAATGGTTAAAAATCATAAAATCACCCCAAAGCACACCCAGGGCACGATCAGGGATGAGCCTGCCAAGCTCAGGGCTCCCTGAAAGGGTAGAAATGGTTAAAAATCATAAAATCACCCCAAACCACAGCCAGGGCAGGGTGAGTGAGGATCCCGCTGACTCCAAATTCCCCCCAAGCACACCCAGGGCAGGGTCAGTGCTCAGCCTGCTGAGTTCAGGGCTCCCTAAAACATCAAAAATGATAAAATAGCCTGAATTCACCCCAAAGCACACCCAGGGCAGGGTGAGCGAGGATCCTGCTGTGCTCAGGGCATCCTGAAACCATAAAATATCATAAATTCACTCCAAATTCACCCCAAGCACACCCAGGGCAGGGTCAGTGCTCAGCCTGCTGAGTTCAGGGCTCCCTAAAACATCAAAAATGATAAAATAGCCTGAATTCACCCCAAAGCACACCCAGGGCAGGGTGAGCGAGGAGCCAGCCGAGCTCAGGGCTCCCAGAAACATCAAAAATGGTTAAAAATCATTAAATCACCCCAAACCACACCCAGGGCACGGTCAGGGTGGAGCCCGCCGAGCTCAGGGCTCCCTGAAATGGTAAAAATAATAAAATACCCTAAATTCACCCCAAACCACACCCAGGGCACGATCAGGGAGCAGCCAGACAAGCTCAGGGCTCCCTGAAATCATAAAAAATTATACCGAGCTCAGGGCTCCCTGAAACATCAAAAATGGTTAAAAATTATAAAAAACCCCAAATTCACCCCAAAGCACACCCAGGGCAGGGTCAGTGCTGAGCCTGCTGAGTTCAGGGCTCCCTAAAACATCAAAAATGATAAAATAGCCTGAATTCACCCCAAAGCACACCCAGGGCAGGGTGAGCGAGGAGCCAGCCGAGCTCAGGGCTCCCAGAAACATCAAAAATGGTTAAAAATCATTAAATCACCCCAAAGCACACCCAGGGCAGCATCAGGGAGGAGCCGGCAGAGCTCAGGGCTCCCTGAAATGGTAAAAATAATAAAATACCCTAAATTCACCCCAAACCACACCCAGGGCACGATCAGGGAGCAGCCAGACAAGCTCAGGGCTCCCTGAAAGGGTAGAAATGGTTAAAAATCATAAAATCACCCCAAACCACAGCCAGGGCAGGGTGAGTGAGGATCCCGCTGAGCTCAGGGCTCCCTGAAATCATAAAAAATTATAAAAAACCTTAAAATCACCTTAAAAACCCCAAACTCTACTGAAAGGATGGTCAGAAAGAACAAAAACCATAGAAATATTCTAAAAACCCAAAAGTTACCCCAAAAAACCCCAAACCCCACCGAGGGCAGGGTCAGCGAGGAGCCCGCTGAGCTCAGGGCTCCCTGAAAGGGTAAAAATTATAAAAAAAATCAAAATTACCCCAAAAACCCCAAACCCCACCGAGGGCAGGGTCAGCGAGGAGCCCGCTGAGCTCAGGGCTCCCTGAAAGGGTAAAAATTATAAAAAAAATCAAAATTACCCCAAAAACCCCAAACCCCACCGAGGGCAGGGTCAGCGCGGAGCCCACCGAGCTCAGGGCTCTCTGAAAGGGTAAAAATTATAAAAAAACCCAAAATCACCCCAAAAAACCCCAAACTCTACTGAAAGGATGGTCAGAAACAACAAAAATAATTAAAATATTCTAAAAACCCCAAAAATTACCCCAAAAACCCCAAACCCCACTGAGGGCAGGGTCAGCGCTGAGCCCAGGGCAGCCTGAAATAACAAAAATGGTAAAAAACCCCAAAATCACCCCAAAAACCCCAAACCCCACCGAGGACAGGGCACTGTGCAATGGCAGGAATCATAGCACGGTCAGGGTGGAGCCCGCCGAGCTCAGGGCTCCCTGAAATGGTAAAAATAATAAAATACCCTAAATTCACCCCAAACCACACCCAGGGCACGATCAGGGAGCAGCCAGACAAGCTCAGGGCTCCCTGAAATCATAAAAAATTATAAAAAACCTTAAAATCACCTTAAAAACCCCAAACTCTACTGAAACGATGGTCAGAAAGAACAAAAACCATAGAAATATTCTAAAAACCCAAAAGTTACCCCAAAAAACCCCAAACCCCACCGAGGGCAGGGTCAGCGCGGAGCCCACCGAGCTCAGGGCTCTCTGAAAGGGTAAAAATTATAAAAAAGCCCAAAATCACCCCAAAAAAACCCCAAACTCTACTGAAAGGATGGTCAGAAACAACAAAAATAATTAAAATATTCTAAAAACCCCAAAAATTACCCCAAAAACCCCAAACCCCACTGAGGGCAGGGTCAGCGCTGAGCCCAGGGCAGCCTGAAATAACAAAAATTACAAAAAAAACCCAAAATCACCCCAAAAATCCCGAACCCCACCGAGGACAGGGCACTGTGCAATGGCAGGAATCATAAAATATCCTAAAAACCCAAAGAATCACTTTAAAAAAACCCCAAAAGCACCAAAATCATCAAAAAAAAAATCCAAAATCACCCAAAAAACCCCAAAATCATCTAAAGGACCCCAAAATCATCCAAATCACCAAAATCACACCAAAAAAACCCCCAAAAAATCCAAAATCACCCAAAAAACCCCAAAATCATCTAAAGGACCCCAAAATCATCCAAATCACCAAAATCACACCAAAAAAAACCCCAAAAAATCCAAAATCACCCAAAAAACCCCAAACCCAACAAATCCAGGGCACCCGACAATGACAGGAATCATAAAAGAGCCCAAAAACGCCGAAATCACCCAAAAATCCCCCCAAAATCACCAAAAAACCCCAAAGCCATCAAAAGGACCCCAAATCATCCAAATCCCCAAAATCACTCAGGCGCGGGAAGGCTCCGCTGGGCTCGCTCCCGAACACGGCCCCGAACGCGGTGACGTCATCCACCGACAGCTGGGGGAGGGGCAGCGGCGTTTGGGTCATTTGGGGCATTTTGGGGCATTTTGGGGTCATTTGGGCATTTTGGGGCATTTTTGAGACATTTCTGGGGTTATTTTTGGGGTTATTTGGGTTATTTTTAGGGTTATTTTTGTGGGTTTTGGTGTCATTTGGGCTATTTTTGGGCCATTTTTAGGGCTATTTTTGGTCCATTTCTGGATTTATTTGGGTTATTTTTGGGGATGGTTTTGGGGCATTTTTGGGGTTATTTGGGTTTAATTTTGGGTTTATTTTTGGGATATTTTTAGGGTTATTTTGGGATATTTCTGAGGTTATTTTTGGGATATTTTTGGGGTTATTTTGGGGGTCTTTTTGGGGTTGAGTTATTTTTGGGGGTGTTCTTGGGCCATGTTTGGGTTTATCTGGGTTATTTTGGGGCTTGTTTATGGGCCAATTTGGGTTTATTTGGGTTATTTTTGGGGTTGCTTTTGGGCCATTTCTGGACGTATTTGGGTTATTTTTGGATTTATTTTGAGACATTTTTAGGGTTATTTTGGGATATTTTTGGGGTTATTTGGGTTCTTTTGGGTTATGTTTGGGTTATTTTTGTGTTTATTTTTGGGGCATTATTGGGGTTATTTGTGTTATTTCCGGGTTTATTTTTGGTATAGTTTTGAGAGAGCAGCACGGTGCGCGGGCCCCGGCGCAGCCCCGGCTCCAGCAGCTGCTGCAGCTCCGGCTCCGACAGCGCCCGGCCCCCGGGGAGGGATGGGGGCGGCCACAGCGACCTGGGACCCCAAATCAGAGACCCCAAAATCAGACACAGACCCCAAAACCAGCCCCCGGGGATGGATGGGGGCGGCCACAGCGACCTGGGACCCCAAATCAGAGACCCCAAATCAACCAGAGACCCCAAAAACAGCCCCCGGGCACGGCCGGGGGCGGCCACAGCGACCTGGGACCCCAAAATTCATCAGAGACCCCAAATCAACCAGAGACCCCAAAAACAGCCCCCGGGGATGGATGGGGGGGGCCACAGCGACCTGGGACCCCAAATCAGAGACCCCAAAATCAGACACAGACCCCAAAAACAGCCCCCGGGGATGGCCGGGGGGGGCCACAGCGACCTGGGACCCCAAATCAGAGACCCCAAATCAACCAGAGACCCCAAAATCACAAAACCCAAAATCACCCTGGGGATGGACGGGGGGGACACAGGGACCTGGGACCCCAAAACCAACCAGAGACCCCAAAATCAGACACAGACCCCAAAATCAGCTACCCCAGGGACCCCAAAATCATCCCAGGAACCCCAAAATCCATCACAAACAAGGACCCCAAAATCAGCCACTCGTGGAACCCCAAAATCACCCCGGGGGTGGACAGGGGGGGCACAGGGACCTGAGACCCCAAAATCAGACACAGACCCCAAAATCAGCTACCCCAGGGACCCCAAAATCAGCCAGGGAACCCCAAAATCCTTCAGAGGGACCCCAAAATCACCCGGGGGGGCACAGGGACCTGAGACCCCAAAATCAGACACGGACCCCAAAATCAGAGACCCCAAAATCAGCAACCCCAGGGACCCCAAAATCAGCCAGGGAACCCCAAAATCCTTCACAGGGACCCCAAAATCACCCGGGGGGGCACAGGGACCTGGGACCCCAAAATCATCCCAGGGACCCCAAAAATCCATCACAAACAGGGACCCCAAAATTATCAACAGACCCCAAAATTATCCACAGAACCCCAAAATCCATCACAAACAAAGACCCCAAAATCAGCGACCCCAGGAACCCCAAAATCACCCCAAAATCACCCTGGGGACCCCAAAATCCATCACAAACAGGGAACCCCAAAATTATCAACAGAACCCCAAAATCATCCCAAAGAACCCTAAAATCATCCACAGAACCCCAAATCAGGCACCCCAAGGACCCCAAAATCACCCCAGGGATGGACAGGGGGCACACAGGGACCTGGGGACCCCAAAATCACCCAGAGAACCCCAAAATCACCCTGGGAACCCCAAAATCACCACAGCGACCCCAAAATCAGCCCCAGACCCCAAAATCAGCCAGGGAACCCCAAAATCAGCCACCCATGGAACCCCAAAATCCCTCACAGGGACCC
Source organism: Passer montanus (assembly GCF_014805655.1). NCBI lineage: Eukaryota > Metazoa > Chordata > Aves > Passeriformes > Passeridae > Passer > Passer montanus. Next base: position 1,111 of record NW_024356661.1, on the reverse strand, counting down.
CAAAATCACCCGGGGGGGGCACAGGGACCTGGGGACCCCAAAATCAGCCCCAGACCCCCCAAACCCCCCAAGGCCTCTCAGTGTCCCCAAATCCCTTCAAAACTCCCCTAAATCTCCCCAAAAAGGACCCAAATCCCCCCCTGAGCCCCTCTGAGGGCTGTTCGAGGCCTCTCAGCGCCCCTAAATCCCCTCAGACCTCCCCCAAAAAACGCCCTGAGCATCCCCCAAAAGACCCCTAGCCCAAAATCCCCTTCAAAATTCCCTCAAATCACCCGAAAAAAGCCCCAAATCTCCCCCAAAAGACCCCCCGAGCCTCCCCAAGCTCCCCTGAGGGCTTTCCGAGGCCTCTCAGTGCCCCTAAATCCCCTCAGAACTCCCTCAAATCTCCCCAAAAAAGGCCCAAATCTCCCCCCGAGCCCCCCTGAGGGCTTTTGGAGCCCTCTCAGCGCCCCTGAACCCCCTCGGCCCTCCCCCAAACAGCCCCAAATCCGGCCCGGACCCCGCCCGGAGGTGCCGGGCCCCTCTCGCACCGCTCCGTGCTCCAGACCAGCAGCGGCAGCTGCGCGGCCCCGGCGGGCCCCGGGCCCAGGGCGAGCCCGGCCAGGGCCGCGAGCAGCGCCCGCAGCGCCGCCGCCATCTTGGAGCGTCCCCTCACGGCGCCGGCCACGCCCCCTCGGCGCCGAGGCCACGCCCCTTCTGCGGCGGGCACGCCTCCCTCAGCGCGAGGCCACGCCCCCTCCGCAGCCCTCCCGTCCTCTCAGCGCAGAGGCCACGCCCCTTCTGTGGGGGACATGCCTCCTCAGGCGCCGGGCCACGCCCCCTTCTGCGGCGGGCACCCTCCCCTCAGCGCGAGGCCACGCCCCCTCCGCAGCCCTCCCGTCCTCTCAGCGCCGAGGCCACGCCCCTTCTGCGGCGGGCACGCCTCCCTCAGCGCGAGGCCACGCCCCCTCCGCGGTGGGCACGCCCCCTCGCGGCAGAGACCACGCCCCCTCTGCGACGGCACGCCTCTTAGCTCGGAGGCCACGCCCATTCTGCGGCAGACACGCCTCCCTCAGCGCGAGGCCACGCCCCCCTGCGCAGCCCTCCTCTTCCCCTCAGCGCATAGGCCACG
>NW_024356660.1:0-352 GCF_014805655.1 Passer montanus | reverse complement strand
AAAATTGGGGTTTTTGGGGAAAAAATGGGGAATTTTGGGACATAAAATTGGAATTTTGGGGGAAAAATGGGAATTTGGGGGGAAAAATTGGGATTTTGGAGGGGAAAATTGGGGGTTTTGGGGGGAAAAATGGGGGTTTGGGGTCGGGAAATGGAGTTTGAGGGGGAAAAATGGGATTTTGGGGGGAAAAATTAGGATTTTGGAGGGGAAAATTGGGAATTTTGGGGGAAAAAATTGGGGTTTTGGAGGGAAAAAATGGGAATTTTGGAACATAAAATTGGGGTTTGTGGGGAAAAAATTGGAATTTTGGGGGGGAAAAATTAGAATTTTGGGTCATAAAATTGGGGTTTTG
>NW_024356659.1:0-352 GCF_014805655.1 Passer montanus | reverse complement strand
GGGTTTCTAACTCAGAGTGAGGCCTGGGCCCCTCAGGGCAGGGCAGGGTGCCGCTCTCTGGGCTGGGGGCAGAAGGGCTCAGGGCTCCCAGTGGTGCCAGAGAAGCTTTGGAGATGTGCCAGGTGCCCCTGGCTCCATTGAATGCTCCAGCATGGCAGGGACGGGGCCTCAGGAGACTGTTCAAGTGTCTCTTGCCCTTTCATGGGGCACAGCCCTGCCAGGGATGACCATCAGGGTGACCTGGGCAGGATGGGCCCTGTGCTGTCTCCAGCCAGGATCTGGGGTCCCTTCAAGCCTGTTCACCCAGACCTGCTGGATAAACCTTTCTTCCACCTCCTCCAGGCCATGGCTG
>NW_024356658.1:0-352 GCF_014805655.1 Passer montanus | reverse complement strand
ATGGGATTGTTGAATATTCACTGCCAGAGTTTTGCAAAAATAAAAAAAATTATTCAGGAATGGGAACGGTGCTGCTGCAATGTAGTTGGCATTTCTTTGGATAGAAACTTTTCCAGATAGTTTGATGCTATGATTTTCTCAGCTAGGGATACGCAAATCTTCATTCTGAAATTCTTGCCAGACCAGTTCCACTAAAATCACTTTGAACATGCCTAGGGATGATATCAGTATTTTTAAATTGATGGAGTTCAACGCAAGCACAATCACCTCATGGAGATATATTTAAAAAAAAAAAATTCTTAATTTTTTTCTTTAAAAATCTCTTTGCACCTTTTCAGATATGAGGTTTTAG
>NW_024356657.1:0-352 GCF_014805655.1 Passer montanus | reverse complement strand
TAGAGCTGTCAGCTGGGCTGCAATGCTACCCAGAAGATTAGAGAGAGATTCCGAAGAAATGAGTGACAGGGAGACCAAATGGAAAGTGGAATAAACTATTATACTTTATCCCAAATAAATCCTCTCGACTACATTTTTAGTGACTTCCTAAGGATAAGGCACTAATTGCACATAAAGAAGCTGTGTTACACAGTACTCCATAAAATTATTACTTCAGGTGGAATGGATTGAACTCAGTGTGTAGAGAAAGTTGTGCCACCAGGGTCGACTAAAACAGTCTCTTTCACAGAGAAGTTATTGGGAAGAAGAAAAGATGCTAACAGCATTTTTCAAAGATTAGTCTTGAGAGCAA
>NW_024356656.1:0-352 GCF_014805655.1 Passer montanus | reverse complement strand
CAAAAAACCATATTCAAACAAAAACTTAATGTAGAAATTAAGATGGCCTTGACCTGATGTGAATCTAGATAGATTCCCTAACACTGCCTTTGGGGCAGATCTGCTGATTTATCTTACTCAGATCCTGACCCAAAGAACAAAAGGTACTTTGTTTGGAGAGAATGTTCAAAAGTTTTCATGTTCATCAGACATGAGGTATGCATGGTCCTTCAGTGGAGAAGACTCACGAGATACAGGGAAGTTATGAGCATTGACAAAAAGTCCCAGTTTTGTCTGTAGCAACAATTCACAATCTCATCTTAAAGTATGTTTCAAAAATGACACCCATCAATTCTCTTTGTATGTTAAAATC
>NW_024356655.1:0-352 GCF_014805655.1 Passer montanus | reverse complement strand
TGCTCACATGAAGCCTCCCTCCATGTCCTTGCCATCCCTGGATCTAGCCCTGACAGTTCTGTACTCGGTGGTGCCTCCAGCCCTGAACCCCCTCATCTACAGCCTGAGGAACCAGGAGCTCAAGGCTGCAGTGTGGAGACTGATGACTGGATACTTTCAGAAACATTAAACTGCTGACCAATTTATGCAAATCAATTGTAATAAAAGTCATCTTTTATACTTCTTCTTGTTTTCATTTTGGAGGTTCTTTTACTCTGTATTACTTTTTAAATATTGCTTACAATGAAATGTCATTGTTTGTGCCATTTGTCATTTTGTTTCTCTCCACTATCCCTGTGGCTGTACACTGTGT
>NW_024356654.1:0-352 GCF_014805655.1 Passer montanus | reverse complement strand
TGTGTGTGTGTTTGGGAAGGGGCAGGGCAAGGTCTGAATAGGTGGGACAGTGCAGTGCTCCACACCCTGCCCCTGGAGCCTCTGGTCTGGTCCTAGAGTGTCTGCCAAAGCACATGCCACACTAACAGCCCAAAACTGGTCTCTATGGGCCCATGGGGTACATTAAAGTGCAGACATGTACCTGGGGAAGAGCCCTGGGAAACCAGAGAAGACAAAAAGCAGTGGCACTGTTGTGATGCTGGTGAGCACCACTGCCTGGGATTTACAAGTAGCTGAGGCCATGGTGGATCTAAGGCATTGACTGTATATATCTTTCTCTCTCCTTTTTTTTTTTTTTTCTCTTTCTCTCTTT
>NW_024356653.1:0-352 GCF_014805655.1 Passer montanus | reverse complement strand
AGGATCCTCCCACCTTGGACCTTTCCCGGTTCAGTCGCCAAGCGTGAGTTTTTCGCTCCTCCCTTTCACTTTTACTCTCCCTCACCCCCGTCTTTTTAAATTTAGCTCGTTTTCCGCGATTCTATCCGCTTCGGCCGTTTTATCGGTCCATCTAATTCAAGTCCTGCAGGCCATTTTCTCTTTACCGGCATAGACCGGCGTCGGGGTTTGGCGACTGTCCTTTTTCTGCTCCTCCTCTCCTTTTTCGTTTTTCCAAGGCGGGCGGGCTTGGGTCGTCATTTAACATTAGTATGGGTGCAAAAGTCTCGACGACCCAAAAGAGACTTGTTGGAAAAGTTCAGGGGATTTTAGT
>NW_024356652.1:0-352 GCF_014805655.1 Passer montanus | reverse complement strand
ATGAAAACATCCTTGGCAAATGCTTTCGCAGTAGTTCGTCTTTAACAAATCTAAGAATTTCACCTCTGACAGTTAAATACGAATGCCCCCAACTGTCCCTATTAATCATTACCTTGGTCCTAGAAACCAACAAAATAGAACCGAGGTCCTATCTTATTATTCCATGCTGAAGTATTCAGGGCGACAAGCCTGCTTGAAACACTCTATTTTTCTCAAAGTAAAAGTTCCGGAACACCAACACACGCAGTGAAGCGCGGAAGGCTACCGGAAGAAAGCCGAGGGCAAACCAGGTGCGCACCCATACGGGCGGTACCGGATGACCACGACAGAAATCCAACTACGAGCTTTTTAA
>NW_024356651.1:0-352 GCF_014805655.1 Passer montanus | reverse complement strand
AAATGCAAAGAGACATCCCTCCCATCTGGGTGAGACAATAGCCAATATCCTCAGAAGGTAAGAAAGGATTAGTACCAGTAATTGAACATCTCTTAAAAGAGGGCATTTTAGAACCTTGCATGTCCCCACATAACACCCCCATACTAGTCATTAAGAAGGCTGAAGGAAAGTACAGATTAGTTCAAGATCTGAGAGAGGTAAATAAAAGGAATATTACTAGGCATCCTGTAGTGCCTAACCCTTACACATAATTAAGTCAAATCCCAAGAGAGCATGCCTGGTTCACAATAATAGACCTAAAAGGTGCTTTTTGGGCATGTCCTTTAGCAAAAGAGTGTCAAGACTGGTTAGC
>NW_024356650.1:0-7709 GCF_014805655.1 Passer montanus | reverse complement strand
GCCCAAAACCAGTGGGAATGAACAAAAAACCCACTCCAAAACACCAGAAATGAACAAAAGTCCACCCCAAAAATACTGGGAATGAACAAAAAAATCGACCCCAGAACCTCCGGGAACAAAGAAAAGAAACCACCCCAAACCACCAGGAATGAACAAAAAATTCACCCCCAAAACACCGGGAATGAACAAAAATCCACCCCAAACCTACCAGGAATGAACAAAAAATTCCACCTCAAAACCACCGAGAATGAACAAAAAAACCGTCCAAAACCCACCAAGTATGAACAAAAAATCCACCACAAAAAACTTCGGGAATATCCAAAAAATCCACTGGGAATGAACAAAAAATCCATCCCAAAAATACTGGGAATGAAGAAAAAATCCAGCCCAGAACCACCGGGAATTAACAAACAACCCACCCCAAAACCACCGGGAATGAACAAAAACCCACCCGAAAACCACCAGGATTGAGCAAAAAATCCACCCCAAAACCACCAAGAATGAACCAAAACTCCACTTCAAAACCAGCGGGAATGAACAAAAAATCCACCCCAAACCTACCAGGAATGAACAAAAAATTCCACCTCAAAACCACCGAGAATGAACAGAAAAACACCCAAAACCACCGGGAATGAACAGAAAAATCCACCCCAAAACCACCAGGAATGAATAAAAAACTCATCCAGGATCTGCCAGAAAAACATCGAGAATGAACCAAAGATCCACCCCAAAAACCACCAGGAATGAACAAAAAAGCCACCGCAAAAACACCAGGAATGAACAAAAAAACCATTGAGGATCTGCTGGAAAACACCGTGAATGAACAAAAAATCCACCTCAAAAACACCAGGAACGAACAAAAAAATCCACCCCAAAACCACTGGGAATGAGCAAAAAATCCATCCCAAAACCACCGAGAATAAACAACAAATCCACCCCAAAAAACATCGGGAATGAACAAAAAATCCACCCCAAAAATTCCAGGAATGAGCAAAAAAACCCACCCGAAAACCACCAGGAATGAGCAAAAAATCCACCCCAAAACCACCAAGAATGAACCAAAACTCCACTTCAAAACCAGCGGGAATGAACAAAAAATCCACCCCAAACCTACCAGGAATGAACAAAAAATTCCACCTCAAAACCACCGAGAATGAACAGAAAAACACCCAAAACCACCGGGAATGAACAGAAAAATCCACCCCAAAACCACCAGGAATGAATAAAAAACTCATCCAGGATCTGCCAGAAAAACACCGAGAATGAACCAAAAATCCACCCCAAAAACCACCAGGAATGAACAAAAAAGCCACCGCAAAAACCCCAGGAATGAACAAAAAAACCATTGAGGATCTGCTGGAAAACACCGTGAATGAACAAAAAATCCACCTCAAAAACACCAGGAACGAACAAAAAAATCCACCCCAAAACCACTGGGAATGAGCAAAAAATCCATCCCAAAACCACCGAGAATAAACAACAAATCCACCCCAAAAAACATCGGGAATGAACAAAAAATCCACCCCAAAAATTCCAGGAATGAGCAAAAAAACCCACCCGAAAACCACCAGGAATGAGCAAAAAATCCACCCCAAAACCACCAAGAATGAACCAAAACTCCACTTCAAAACCAGCGGGAATGAACAAAAAATCCACCCCAAACCTACCAGGAATGAACAAAAAATTCCACCTCAAAACCACCGAGAATGAACAAAAAAACCGTCCAAAACCCACCAAGTATGAACAAAAAATCCACCACAAAAAACTTCGGGAATATCCAAAAAATCCACTGGGAATGAACAAAAAATCCAGCCCAAAACCACCGGGAATGAACAAGAAAACACTCTTAAAACCACCAGGAATGAACAAAAAATCCATCCCAAAAATACTGGGAATGAAGAAAAAATCCACCCCAAAACCACCGAGAATGAACAAAAAATTCCACCTGAAAACCACCGGGAATGAACAGAAAAATCCACCCCAAAACCACCAGGAATGAACAAAAAAGCCACCGCAAAAACACCAGGAATGAACAAAAAAACCATTGAGGATCTGCTGGAAAACACCGTGAATGAACAAAAAATCCACCTCAAAAACACCAGGAACGAACAAAAAAATCCACCCCAAAACCACTGGGAATGAGCAAAAAATCCATCCCAAAACCACCGAGAATAAACAACAAATCCACCCCAAAAAACATCGGGAATGAACAAAAAATCCACCCCAAAAATTCCAGGAATGAGCAAAAAAACCCACCCGAAAACCACCAGGAATGAGCAAAAAAACCACCCAAAAAACACTGGGAATGAACAAAAAATGCACCCCAAAACCACCGGGAATGTACAAAAATTCCACCCCAAAACCACCGAGAATGAACAAAAAATCCACCCCAAAAAACTTCGGGAATATCCAAAAAATCCACCAGGAATTAACAAAAAACCCACCCCAAAAACACCGGGAACGAGCAAAAAACCCATTCAGGATCTGCCAGAAAACACCGGGAATGAACAAAAAACCGCCCAAAACCAGTGGGAATGAACAAAAATCCCACTCCAAAACACCAGAAATGAACAAAAGTCCACCCCAAAAATACTGGGAATGAACAAAAAAATCGACCCCAGAACCTCCGGGAACAAAGAAAAGAAACCACCCCAAACCACCAGGAATGAACAAAAAATTCACCCCCAAAACACCGGGAATGAACAAAAATCCACCCCAAACCTACCAGGAATGAACAAAAAATTCCACCTCAAAACCACCGAGAATGAACAAAAAAACCGTCCAAAACCCACCAAGTATGAACAAAAAATCCACCACAAAAAACTTCGGGAATATCCAAAAAATCCACTGGGAATGAACAAAAAATCCAGCCCAAAACCACCGGGAATGAACAAGAAAACACTCTTAAAACCACCAGGAATGAACAAAAAATCCATCCCAAAAATACTGGGAATGAAGAAAAAATCCACCCCAAAACCACCGAGAATGAACAAAAAATTCCACCTGAAAACCACCGGGAATGAACAGAAAAACACCCAAAACCACCGGGAATGAACAGAAAAATCCACCCCAAAACCACCAGGAATGAATAAAAAAATCATCCAGGATCTGCCAGAAAAACACCGAGAATGAACCAAAAATCCACCCCAAAAACCACCAGGAATGAACAAAAAAGCCACCGCAAAACCACCAGGAATGAACAAAAAAGCCATACAGGACATGCCAGAAAAACACCAGGAATGAACAAAAAACCCATTCAGGATCTGCCAGAAAACACCGGGAATGAACAAAAAACCGCCCAAAACCAGTGGGAATGAACAAAAATCCCACTCCAAAACACCAGAAATGAACAAAAGTCCACCCCAAAAATACTGGGAATGAACAAAAAAATCGACCCCAGAACCTCCGGGAACAAAGAAAAGAAACCACCCCAAACCACCAGGAATGAACAAAAAATTCACCCCCAAAACACCGGGAATGAACAAAAATCCACCCCAAACCTACCAGGAATGAACAAAAAATTCCACCTCAAAACCACCGAGAATGAACAAAAAAACACCCAAAACCACCGGGAATGAACAGAAAAATCCACCCCAAAACCACCAGGAATGAATAAAAAACTCATCCAGGATCTGCCAGAAAAACACCGAGAATGAACCAAAAATCCACCCCAAAAACCACCGAGAATGAACAAAAAACCCACAGCAAAAACACCTTTTTCCCGTTGGAATTCCCGATTTTTCCTTATTTTTCCCGTTGGAATTCCCGATTTTTCCTTATTTTTCCCGTTGGAATTCCCGATTTTTGGGGGATTTTTTCCCGTTGGAATTCCCGATTTTTGGGGGATTTTTTCCCGTTGGAATTCCCGATTTTTGGGGGATTTTTTCCCGTTGGAATTCCCGATTTTTCCTTATTTTTCCTGTTGGAATTCCCGATGTTGGGGGATTTTTTCCCGTTGGAATTCCCGATTTTGGGGATTTTTTCCCGTTTCCCGCCCCGATTTTTCCTTATTTTTCCCGTTGGAATTCCCGATTTTTCCTTATTTTTCCCGTTGGAATTCCCGATTTTTGGGGGATTTTTTCCCGTTGGAATTCCCGATTTTGGGGATTTTTTCCCGTTTCCCGCGTCCGTACCTGGCGGACCTCGTGCAGGGAGCGGGGCCGGAAGAAGAGCTCCGGGCAGGATCCGTAGGTGCCCGCCCAGTTCCGGAACCTCACCCCCGATTGGCCGCTGACCTGGAACCGCAGCGGGGGATCCCGGGGGATCCCATGGGATCGGGATCGGCCCAAGGGATTTGGGGTCGTCCCAAGGGAATTGGGGTCGTCCCAAGGGAATCCAGTGGGGCTCGAGTGGATCCCATGGGATCAGGATCATCCCAAGGGAATTGGGATCGTCCCAAGGGAATCCAGGGGGCCTGGAGTGGATCCCAAAGGGATGGGGATCATCCCATGGGATTTGGGATCATCCCGTGGGAATTCAGAGGGGCTGGAGCTGATCCCAAAGGGAGCAGAAATTGGGAGATCCTGAGGGCATCGCATGGATCCCAAAGGGATCGGGAACATCCCAAGGGAATTGGGATCTTCCCATGGGAATCCAGAGGGGCTGGAGTGGATCCCATGCGACCGGGAATTGGTGATCCCAAGGGCATGGAGTTGATCCCAATGGGATCAGGATCCTCCCAAGGGAATTGGGATCATCCCACGGGGATCCGGAGGGGCTGGGGTAGATCCCGTGGGGATCAGGAATGGGAGATCCCGAGGGGTTGGAGTGGATCCCATGGGATTGGGAACATCCCAAGGGAATTTGGATCATTTAGTGGGATTCTGGAGGGGTTGGAGTGGATCCCATGGGAATTGGGATAATCCCATGAGAATTGGGATCATTCCCTGAGAATCCCAAGGGGTTGGAGCTGATCCCAAAGGGATCGGGAATGAGAGATCCTGAGGGGGTTGGAGTGGATCCCAGGGGATTGGGAACGACAGTTCTGGAGGGGCTGGGTGGATCCCAATGGGATTGGGCTCATCCCAAGGGAATCCAGAGGGGCTGGAGTGGATCCCAAGGGAATTGGGATCCCATCCCGTGGGAATCCAGAGGGGCTGGAGTGGATCCCGTGTGACCGGGAATGGGGGATCCCAAGGGTGTGGAGTTGATCCCAAAGGATCAGGATCTTCCCAAGGGAATTGGGATCCCATCCCGTGGGAATCCAGGGGGGCTGGAGTGGATCCCATGGGATCGGGATCGTCCCGTGGGAATTGGGATCATCCCAAGGGAATCCTGAGGGGATCGAGTGGATCTTATGGGATGGGGATCATCCCACGGGATTTGGGATCATTCCGTGGGAATTCAGAGGGGCTGGAGCGGATCCCAAAGGATCGTTATCATCCCAAGGGAATTGGGGTCATTCCAAGGGAATCCAGAGGGGCTGGAGTGGATCCCAGAGGGATCAGGATCGTCCCAAGGGATTTGGGATCATCCCGTGGGAATTCAGAGGGGCTGGAGCTGATCCCAAAGGGTTTGGGATCATCCTAAGGGAATCCAGGGGGGCTGGAGTGGAACCCATGGGATTGAGATTGTCCCAAGGGAATTGGGATCATCCCAAAGGAATCCAGAGGGCCTGGAGTGGATCCCAGAGGGATGGGAATCATCCCAAGGGATTTGGGGTCATTCCAAGGGAATCCAGAGGGGCTGGGGCGGATCCCAAAGGGATTGGGATCATCCCAAGGGAATTGGGATCATCCCGTGGGAATCTGGATCCCATCCCATGGGAATTCAGAGGGGTTGGAGCTGATCCCGATGGGATCCAGACTGGGATCATCCCGTGGGAACCTGGAGAGGTTGGGGTGGATCCCAAGGGATTGGGAGCTGGAGATCCTGAGGGCATCGAGTGGATCCCAAGGATCGGGATTATCCCAAGGGAATTGGGATCATCCCAAGGGAATTCAGAGGGGCTGGAGTGGATCCCATGCGACCGGGAATGGGGGATCCCAAGGGCATGGAGTTGATCCCAAAGGGATCAGGATCCTCCCAAGGGAATGGGGATCATCCCACGGGGATCTGGAGGGGCTGGGGTGGATCCCCTGGGAATCGGGAATGGGAGATCCCGAGGGGTTGGAGTGGATCCCATGGGATTGGGAACATCCCAAGGGGCTGGAGTGGATCCCATGCGACCGGGAATGGGGGATCCCAAGGGCATGGAGTTGATCCCAAAGGGATCAGGATCCTCCCAAGGGAATGGGGATCATCCCACGGGGATCTGGAGGGGCTGGGGTGGATCCCCTGGGAATCGGGAATGGGAGATCCCGAGGGGTTGGAGTGGATCCCATGGGATTGGGATCATTCCCTGGGAATCCCAAGGGGTTGGAGCTGATCCCAAAGGGATCGGGAATGAGAGATCCTGAGGGGGTTGGAGTGGATCCCAGGGGATTGGGAACGACAGTTCTGGAGGGGCTGGGTGGATCCCAATGGGATTGGGCTCATCCCAAGGGAATCCAGAGGGGCTGGAGTGGATCCCAAGGGAATTGGGATCCCATCCCGTGGGAATCCAGAGGGGCTGGAGTGGATCCCGTGTGATCGGGAATGGGGGATCCCAAGGGCATGGAGTTGATCCCAAAGGATCAGGATCTTCCCAAGGGAATTGGGATCATCCCGTGGGAATCTGGATCCCATCCCATGGGAATTCAGAGGGGTTGGAGCTGATCCCGACGGGATCAGGATCGGGATCATCCCGTGGGAATCTGGATCCCCTTTCCTTCTCTTTCCTTCTCCCATTCCCACCTTGGCTCCACCAAATCCTTCTCAAATTCCCAAACCCCCAAATCCCAAATTTCCAGGTTCCCGAATTCCCTCCCCAAAATTCCTTCCCTTCCCAAATTCCCAAATCCCCATCCCGAATTCCCAAATCCCCATCCCAAAATCCCTCTCCAAATTCCCAGATCCCAATTCTCAATTCCCTTCCCAAATTCCTGAATTCTCAAATTCCCAAATCCCAGTTCCCAAGTTCCTTTCCCTTCCCAAAATTTCTTCCCAAAATCCCTCTCCAATTCCCAAATTCCAAATTTGAAATTCCCAAATTCCCAAATTCCCAAGATCCCATCTCTTCCCAAAATCCCTCTTGAAATTCCCAAACCCGAAATCTGCAAATCCCCAAATTCCATTCCCAAAAATCCATCCCTGAAATCCCCAAATCCCCAAATCCCAAATTCCCATCCCAAAATCCCTTCCCAAACTCCCTTCCCAAATTCCCCAATCCCAAAATCCTTCCCTTCCCAGATTCCTGAATCCCAAATCCCCCAAACTCCAGATCCCCAAAATCCCAAATCCCCAAAATTCCCAACCCCCAAATCTCCCAATCCCAAAACATCAAAAATCCCAAACCCCCCCAAAAAATCCCAAATCCCCAAAATCCCCAAATTTCCACCCCCAAAATCCAAATTCCCAATTCTGAAAAAACCCCAAATCCCCAAAATTCCTGAATCCCCAATACCAAAAATCCCCAAATCCCAAATTCCACAAATCCCAAAACCCCGAAATCTCAAAATTCCCAGGACCGCCCCTCCCCCCTTCCCCTCCTGGAATTTCAGGGGAAAAAATCCCAAAAATCCCCAAATCCCAAATTCCCAAATCCTCAAACCCCCAAGTCCTAAACCCCCCCCCCCAAATCCCAAATCCCCAAAATTCCTGAATCCCAAACCCCAAATGCCAAATCCCCC
>NW_024356649.1:0-352 GCF_014805655.1 Passer montanus | reverse complement strand
GATTTTTTGGGGATTTTTTGAGATTTTTTGAGGAATTTTTGAGAATTTTTTGAGAATTTTTTGGGGATTTTTGGGAGATTTTTTAGGAATTTTTGGGGAGGTTTTTTGGAAAGTTCCGGCCCCGGCGGCGTCGCAAGGGGAGGGACCCCGAGCACCGCAGGGGCAGGGGGAGAACGGGGAGAGCTGGGGGAGGATTTGGGGATTTAACGGGAATTTAACCGGAATTTAGTGGGAATTTTTTATTATTTTTTTGAGAATTTATTGGGAATTTTTTGGGGAATTTTTAGGATTTTTTTGAGAATTTTGGGGTAATTTTTTGGGATTTTTTTAGGATTTTTTTGAGGATTTTTGG
>NW_024356648.1:0-352 GCF_014805655.1 Passer montanus | reverse complement strand
AATATTGTAACATGTATCTATAACACATATTAGCTATTTCACTAAGGTTAATTAACGGCAGAAATAAAATCTGTATCTTTATAACAAAGTTACTTTAACATCACACATGTAGAAACCATTTTAATAGTTGCAAAAAATCAGTATTATAACATGTATCTATAACAGATACTTATGTCAGCTATTTCACTGTTATGTCCAAGCTTAATTAAAAATAGAAATAAAAACTGTATCTTTTTAACAATGTTGCTTTAATATATTTATATAAAAATTTATATATACTTTATATATAGAATTATTATATATAATATATATGTTATATATAGATTATAAGCCAATATTCTGACATGTATCT
>NW_024356647.1:0-352 GCF_014805655.1 Passer montanus | reverse complement strand
TGTTTGTTTGTTTGTTTGTTTTATTATTCCATGAGGTAGCCTTTGTTTTAACACTGCTTTCCTCTGAAAGCCACAGAGTGAAGTAATTAAACTTACTAAACGTCACTGCTGGTTAAATCCAGGCACACTGTATACATCCATCACATGCTATAGCAGTTCAGAAGGGATCTTGGCAGCGATTTCACAAACCATTGTTTCCATCAAAGTCCAATTTGCTCTCTATTACCACCTGGGGATGGGATGGCTTCCAGGAAATGGGACACTTGATATTATACTAAATAAATCTTCAGCACCTCTAAGACTTCTGCATGACTAAAGGTAAAAATGTAGCATCTTCCACATTTTTAGGCAA
>NW_024356646.1:0-352 GCF_014805655.1 Passer montanus | reverse complement strand
CTAGAGCCTATCCTCGGATACAAAGCCCCTTAATCCTTTTGGGGCTACACTAATCCAGTACATGATCACTGTGGCAAAATCTGCCAAGCAGTAGGGAAGTTCGGGGATACAAGTGCAGAGCTGGTGGAAACCTGAGGTTGTGCTTTGTTCCGTGTGGCAGGGCGTGCAGTGCCGCGGGGACGAGCCCTCCCTCCAGATGTGCCGGCACAACGGCTGGGGCATGCACAACTGTGGGCACGTGGAGGATGCCAGTGTCATCTGTGCAGGTGCGTGCCTAGCACAGCATTCTGGCTCTTTCACATGTCACTCTAGGAGGGTTTTCCGTCAGGCCAGGGCAGAGGTGAGGCTGGCA
>NW_024356645.1:0-352 GCF_014805655.1 Passer montanus | reverse complement strand
AAAAAAAAGAGGAAAAAGCACGCCGGGGCGAAGCTCGGGGGGCGAAGCGGAGCGGGCAGCGCGGCCGGAGCCCCCCGAGCCCCCCGAGCCCCCCAGCCCGGCCCGCCATGAACAAGCTGTACATCGGGAACCTGCCCGAGGGCGTCACGGCGGCCGAGCTGGAGCGGCTGTTCGCCGAGCAGCGCATCTCCCTCAGCGGCCCCTTCCTCCTCAAGGCCGGCTATGCCTTTGTGGACTGCCCCGACGAGCAGTGGGCCATGAAAGCCATCGAAACTTTCTCGGGTGAGCGCGCCGCGCAGCCCGAGCCCAGCCCGAACCCCAAATCCCAGACCCCCAAACTCCCAGACCCCCT
>NW_024356644.1:0-352 GCF_014805655.1 Passer montanus | reverse complement strand
CTTCAGGAAGGCAGTCCAAACACAGGCACAAAGCAGAGATCTCTGAAGCCTCCCAGAACTCCACCTCACCGCAGGAGGCCCTGGGTGACATTGCAGCCTCTGGCACTGATGCTCTGTCCCAGGATCATTGAGGGCACTGGCTGCATCAAACAGCCACTCTTGCTCTTCTCACCAACACAGCTCCCGTGGCTGCTCCTGCAGCACCTGTCCCACCAAGACCTGCCTTTGCAGATGGACACTGCTGCATGTGTGTACATTCATGATCCAATAAACAAAAATCTGTTTAGGATGATTTGAGCTGTTGTTTAATTTGGACTGGGGCAGTGCCCACATCTGCTGCTGCACTGCAGAG
>NW_024356643.1:0-352 GCF_014805655.1 Passer montanus | reverse complement strand
GCTCTAAAACCCCTCCTGTACAGAGATCTCTGTTTAACACTTGTCACTCTGTGGGTAAAACAGACCTTAAAAAAAATACATGAATCCTTGGGATAGTAGATAAATGGCAATTAAAAAAAAAAATACAAAAATTAAACAACTGCCATGCTGGGAATTTTATTTTTTTGGTGTGTGCAGCTTTTCCCAAAAGGCAGGCATCCATCTCTGCCCCCAAAGCCACAACCCCTGTGCCTGTGGAGGATTTGTTCCTGTATTTATTCTATAAATAACTCCTGCCAGCAGCTCCTTCTGCATGGGAGACGTGAGCCCGGGACTGGTGCCGTGCTGGAGGGGCTGGCAGGGATGGGAGGTG
>NW_024356642.1:0-352 GCF_014805655.1 Passer montanus | reverse complement strand
TTGGGTTCCATGCAGTGTTTTGGGTTTTTTGGGGGTTCCATGGGATGTTTTATGGAATTTTGAATTTTTTTGGGTTCCATGCGGAGTTTTGGGGGTGTTTGGTTTTTTGGGGGGTATTTTGGGTTTTTTTGAGGGGTTTTGGGTTCTGTGTGGTGTTTTGTGGTTTTTGGGGGTGTTTTGGGATTTTTTTGGGTTCCATGCAGGGTTTTGGGTTTGGTTTTGGGTGGGTTTTTGGGTTTTTTTTGGGGGTTCCATGTGGTGCTTTAGGTTCTTTTGGGATGTTTTGGGGTGATTTGGGGTTTTTTGATGGATTTGGGGCATTCTGGGGAGGTTTTTGGGGTGCTCACCTTCT
>NW_024356641.1:0-352 GCF_014805655.1 Passer montanus | reverse complement strand
CCCCCGGCCCGGCCCCCCGGCCCCCGGCGCCGCCGCTCACCCTCCTCCCCGTACTTGTCGAAGATCTCCCGTTTTTTGGGGTCGCTGAGCACGTCGTAGGCCTCGGCCACCTCCTTGAAGCGCTGCTCGGCGCCGGGCGAGCGGTCCTTGTCGGGGTGGCAGCGCAGCGCCTGCCGCCGGTACGCGCGGCGGATGTCGGCGGGCGAGGCGCCCCGCGCCAGCCCCAGCGTGCGGTAATAGTCCTTGCCCATGGCCGCCCCCGCCGCTCTGGCACCGGGCACGGCCGGGCTCCGCGGGACGGGCGCGGGGAGGGAGCCCCGGGGGGCGGGGGGGACGGGGAGGGACCGGGGAT
>NW_024356640.1:0-352 GCF_014805655.1 Passer montanus | reverse complement strand
GTTGCCATAAGCAGCTGGGTATTTTGTCTGCATCTAGCAGCACAGCTAGAATCACTACTAAAGCTCTAAGAAGACTATGAAAATCACTTGGGCGTCCGAGTGTTTAGGATGTGAGAAGGAAACACGGGAAGCCGGCAGAACGCGCCTCGCTGCGGCCGAGGCCCGGCGGCTGCAGGCCCAGCCCGAGGGGCTCCGCGGGACGGACACGCCGGGTGCGCTCGGCTCTCCCGCGGCTCTGGGGCAGCGCCCACGGACGGGATCCCCAGGCCGCAGAGGGCCGGCGAGGCAGCGCGGATTCGGCATGAGGGGATCGGTGCAGGGCCGGGCCCAGGAGCGCCCCGCCCGAGTGTAC
>NW_024356639.1:0-7711 GCF_014805655.1 Passer montanus | reverse complement strand
CAAATCCCCCATTTTTGCCCCAAATCCCCTTTCTCCCCACCTGTGTCTGTGCTCGCGGCTCCGGCTCCGGCTCCGCTTCTTGCGGCTGCTGGAAACGGGGAAAAAAACCCAAATTTTGGTAAAAAAAGACAAAACTAAAGAAAAAATTTTAAAAAATCCAAATTTTTTCCAAAATCCAGGAAAATTATGGGAAAAAAGGAGAAAAACCCCGGAAAAAACCCAGAAAAATCCCAAAAAATTATCAGATTTTAACCCAAAATTCCCAATTTCCCCCCAAAATTCCCAAATTTTCCAGAATTATTCCCAAATTTCCCCCCAAAATTCCCATTTTTTCCCCAAAATTCCCATTTTTCCCCAATTTTTTTGATTTTAACCCAAAATTCCCCATTTTCCCCCCCTAAAATTTCCAAAACTTCCAGAATTATTCCCAATTTCCCCCCAAAATTCCCAAATTTCCAGAATCATTCCCCAATTTCCAAAGAAATTCTGGGACTTTAACCCAAAATTCCCATTTTTCCCCCCCAAAATTCCAATGGGAAAAAAGGAGAAAAACCCCGGAAAAAACCCAGAAAAATCTCAAAAAATTATCGGATTTTAACCCAAAATTCCCAATTTCCC
This sequence comes from Passer montanus, assembly GCF_014805655.1. Taxonomy (NCBI): domain Eukaryota; kingdom Metazoa; phylum Chordata; class Aves; order Passeriformes; family Passeridae; genus Passer; species Passer montanus. The sequence goes on along the minus strand of NW_024356639.1, from coordinate 7,093 downwards.
CCCAAAATTCCCAAATTTTCCAGAATTATTCCCAAATTTCCCCCTAAAATTCCCAAATTTCCCCCCAAAATTCCCATTTTTTCCCCAAAATTCCCATTTTTCCCCAATTTTTTTGATTTTAACCCAAAATTCCCCATTTTCCCCCCCTAAAATTTCCAAAACTTCCAGAATTATTCCCAATTTCCAAAGAAATTCTGAGACTTTAACCAGAATTATTCCCAAATTTCCCCCCAAAATTCCCATTCTCCCAAATTCTGGGATTTTACCCCAAAATCCCCAATTTCCCCCCCAAAATTTGGGATTTTACCCCAAAATTCCCAATTTTTCCTGTAAAATTCCCAAAATTCCCAGAATTATTCCCAAATTTCCCCCTAAAATTCCAATTTTTTGCCACAAAATTCTCAATTTTTGCTCCACGTTTTCGGATTTTAACACAAAATTCCCAATTTTTCCCCAAAATTCCTGAATTTTAAAAATTATTTCCTAATTTCCCAAAAATTCTGGGAATTTAACCCGAAATTCCCAATTTTCCCCCTAAATTTGGGTGTTTTTCCCAAAATTCCCAATTTTTTTCCCCAAAATTCCCAATTTTCCCCAAAAAACTTTGGGATTTATTCCCAAATTTCCCCCCAAAATTCCCATTTTTTCCCCAAAATTCCCATTTTTCCCCAATTTTTTTGATTTTAACCCAAAATTCCCCATTTTCCCCCCCTAAAATTTCCAAAACTTCCAGAATTATTCCCAATTTCCAAAGAAATTCTGAGACTTTAACCCAAAATTCCCAATTTTCCCCCCAAATTCCCAAATTTCTCCCAAATTCTGGGATTTTACCCCAAAATTCCCAATTTTTCCTGTAAAATTCCCAAAATTCCCAGAATTATTCCCAAATTTCCCCCTAAAATTCCAATTTTTTCCTCAAAATTCTCAATTTTTGCTCCATATTTTCGGATTTTAACACAAAATTCCCAATTTTCCCCCTAAAATTTCCAAATTTCCAGAACTCCTCCCAAATTTTACCCCAAAATTCCCGATTTTTCCCCAAAATTCCTGAATTTTAAAAATTATTCCCTAATTTCCCAAAAATTCTGGGAATTTAACCCGAAATTCCCAATTTTCCCCTTAAATTTGGGAGTTTTTCCCAAAATTCCCAATTTTCCCCAAAAAACTTTGGGATTTTAACCCAAATTTCCCCCCAAAATTCCCAATTTTCCCCAGAAAATTCCCAATTTTCCACCCCAAAATTCCCAAATTTCCAGAATTATTTCCAATTTCCCCCCTAAATTTCAGGATTTTCCCCCCAAAATCCCCAAATTTCCCCCCAAAATTCCCAATTTTCCCCAAAAAACTTTGGGATTTTTACCCAAATTTCCCCCCAAAATTCCCAAATTTCCAGAATCATTCCCCAATTTCCAAAGAAATTCTGGGACTTTAACCCAAAATTCCCATTTTTCCCCCCCAAAATTCCAATTTCTTTCCACAAAATTCCCAATTTTCCCCCAAAATTCCCAAATTTCTCCCAAATTCTGTTTCAGGATTTTCCCCCCAAAATCCCAATTTTTTCCCCAAAAATTTCCAAATTTGCCCCCAAAATGCCCAAATTTTCCAGAATTATTCCCAAATTTCTCCCAAAATTCAGCAAATTTAACCCAAAATTCCCATTTTTCCCCCCCAAAATTCCAATTTCTTTCCACAAAATTCCCAATTTTCCCCCAAAATTCCCAAATTTCTCCCAAATTCTGGGATTTTACCCCAAAATCCCCAATTTCCCCCCCAAAATTTGGGATTTTACCCCAAAATTCCCAATTTTTCCTGTAAAATTCCCAAAATTCCCAGAATTATTCCCAAATTTCCCCCTAAAATTCCAATTTTTTCCTCAAAATTCTCAATTTTTGCTCCATATTTTCGGATTTTAACACAAAATTCCCAATTTTCCCCCTAAAATTTCCAAATTTCCAGAACTCCTCCCAAATTTTACCCCAAAATTCCCGATTTTTCCCCAAAATTCCTGAATTTTAAAAATTATTCCCTAATTTCCCAAAAATTCTGGGAATTTAACCCGAAATTCCCAATTTTCCCCTTAAATTTGGGAGTTTTTCCCAAAATTCCCAATTTTCCCCAAAAAACTTTGGGATTTTAACCCAAATTTCCCCCCAAAATTCCCAATTTTCCAGAATTATTCCCACATTTCCCCCAAAATTTGGGGATTTTCCCCCAAAATCCCCAATTTTCCCCCCAAATTCCCAATTTTTCCCCCAAAATTTCCAAATTTTTCCCCAAAATGCCCAAAATTTCCAGAATTATTCCCAAATTTCTCCCAAAATTCAGCAAATTTAACCCAAAATTCCAAATTTTTTCCCCAAAAATTCCACATTTCCCCCCTAAATTTAGGGATTTTAACCCAAAATTCCCATTTTTCCCCCTAAAATGCCACAAATTTCCCCCAAATTTCCAAATTTTGCCCCCAAAATTCCAAATTTTTTCCACAAAATTCCCAATTTCCCCCCAAAATTCCCAATTTTCCAGAATTATTCCCACATTTCCCCCAAAATTTGGGGATTTTCCCCCAAAATCCCCAATTTTCCCCCCAAATTCCCAATTTTTCCCCCAAAATTTCCAAATTTTTCCCCAAAATGCCCAAAATTTCCAGAATTATTCCCAAATTTCTCCCAAAATTCAGCAAATTTAACCCAAAATTCCAAATTTTTTCCCCAAAAATTCCACATTTCCCCCCTAAATTTAGGGATTTTAACCCAAAATTCCCATTTTTCCCCCTAAAATGCCACAAATTTCCCCCAAATTTCCAAATTTTGCCCCCAAAATGCCAAATTTTTTCCACAAAATTCCCAATTTCCCCCCAAAATTCCCAATTTTCCAGAATTATTCCCACATTTCCCCCAAATTTTGGGGATTTTCTCCCAAAATTCCCAATTTTCTCCCCAAATTCCCAAATTTTCCAGAATTATTCCCAAATTTCTCCCAAAATTCAGCAAATTTAACCCAAAATTCCAAATTTTTTCCCCAAAAATTCCACATTTCCCCCCTAAATTTAGGGATTTTAACCCAAAATTCCCATTTTTCCCCCTAAAATGCCACAAATTTCCCCCAAATTTCCAAATTTTGCCCCCAAAATTCCAAATTTTTTCCACAAAATTCCCAATTTCCCCCCAAAATTCCCAATTTTCCAGAATTATTCCCACATTTCCCCCAAAATTTGGGGATTTTCCCCCAAAATCCCCAATTTTCCCCCCAAATTCCCAATTTTTCCCCCAAAATTTCCAAATTTTTCCCCAAAATGCCCAAAATTTCCAGAATTATTCCCAAATTTCTCCCAAAATTCAGCAAATTTAACCCAAAATTCCAAATTTTTTCCCAAAAAATTCCCCGTTTTCCCCCTAAATTTAGGGATTTTCACCCAAAATTCCCAATTTTCTCCCTTAATTTTGGGATTTTAACCCAAAATTCCCATTTTCCCCCTAAAATTCCACAAATTTCCCCCAAATTTCCCAATTTTGCCCCCAAAATTCAAAATTTTTTCCACAAAATTCCCAATTTTCCAGAATTATTCCCACATTTCCCCCAAATTTTGGGGATTTTCTCCCAAAATTCCCAATTTTCTCCCCAAAATTCCCAATTTTTTCCCCAAAATTCCCAATTTTCTCCCCAAATTCCCAAATTTTCCAGAATTATTCCCAAATTTCCCCCAAAATTCAGCAAATTTTCCCCAAAATTCCAAATTTTTTCCCCAAAATTCCCCATTTTTTCCCCAAATTTTGGGACTTTCCCCCCAAAATTCCCAATTTTCTCGGTTAATTTTGGGATTTTGCCCCAAAATCCCCGTTTTTTGCCCCAAAATTCCCATTTTCCCCTCACCTGCTCCCGCTCTCCTTCTTGGGCTCCTTGGGCTCCTCCTGGGGCGGCTGCGGGGGAAATTCCCAAAAAATTCCCAAAAATTCCCCAAAAATCCCAAAAATTCCCCAAAAATTCTCAAAAAATCCTCAAAAAATCCCAAAATTCCCAAAACCATCCAAAAAATTCCCCATAATTCCCCAAAAATTCCCAAAAATTCCCCAAAAAATCCTCAAAAAATCCCAAAATTCCCAAAACTATCAAAAAAAATTCCCCAAAATTCCCAAAAAATTCCCAAAAATTCCCCCAAAATTCTCAAAAAATCCCAGAATTCCCAAAATTATCAAAAAATTTCCCCAAAATTCCCAAAAAATTCCCAAAAATTTCCCCAAAAATTCTCAAAAAATCCCAAAATTCCCAAAATCATCAAAAAATTTCCCCAAAATTCCCAAAAAATTCCCAAAAATTTCCCCAAAAATTCTCAAAAAATCCCAAAATTCCCAAAATCATCAAAAAATTTCCCCAAAATTCCCAAAAAATTCCCAAAAATTTCCCCAAAAATTCTCAAAAAATCCCAAAATTCCCAAAATCATCAAAAAATTTCCCCAAAATTCCCAAAAAATTCCCAAAAATTTCCCCAAAAATTCTCAAAAAATCCCAAAATTCCCAAAATCATCAAAAAATTTCCCCAAAATTCCCAAACAATTCCCAAAATCCCAGCAAAGAAATGCCAAAATTATCAAAAAACAGCCCCAAACTCCCAAAAATTCCCCCAAAATTCCCAAATTTCCAGGCCAACATTCCCAAAAATTTCCTAAAAAAAAATCAAATCCCAAAATTCCCAAAATCATCAAAAAAATTCCCCAAAATTCCCAAACAATTCCCAAAAATTCCCCAAAAATTCCCAAAAAATCCCCAAAAAATCCTCAAAAAAAATCCCAAAATTCCCAAAAAATTCCCAAAAATTTCCCAAAAATTCCCCAAAACATTCTCAAAAATCCCAAAATTCCCAAAATTATCAAAAAATTTCCCCAAAATTCCCAAAAAATTCCCAAAAATTTCCCAAAAATTCCCCAAAACATTCTCAAAAATCCCAAAATTCCCAAAATTATCAAAAAATTTCCCCAAAATTCCCAAAAAATTCCCAAAAATTTCCCAAAAATTCCCCAAAACATTCTCAAAAATCCCAAAATTCCCAAAATTATCAAAAAATTTCCCCAAAATTCCCAAAAAATTCCCAAAAATTTCCCAAAAATTCCCCAAAACATTCTCAAAAATCCCAAAATTCCCAAAATTATCAAAAAATTTCCCCAAAATTCCCAAACAATTCCCAAAATCCCAGCAAAGAAATGCCAAAATTATCAAAAAACAGCCCCAAACTCCCAAAAATTCCCCCAAAATTCCCAAATTTCCAGGCCAACATTCCCAAAAATTTCCTAAAAAAAAAATCTCAAAATTCCCCCAAAAATTCCAAAATCCCCAAAAAATTCCCAAATTCCAGCCCAGAATTCCAAAATTATCAAAAAATTCCCAAACATCCCCAGAATTCCCAAACAAAATTCCCAAAATCCCCAAATTTCCAGCCCAAAATTTCCAAAAAAATCCCTAAAATTTTCCCTAAAAGTCTCAAAATTCCCCCAAAATTTCACCAAAAATTCCCAAAATTCTGAGGAAAAAATCCCCAAAATTCCCCCCAAAAATCCCCAAAAATCCTCCAAAGTTTCCTAAAATTCCACCAAAATTTCACCAAAAATTCCCAAAATTCTGAGGAAAAAATCCCCAAAATTCCCCCCAAAAATCCCCAAAAATCCTCCAAAGTTTCCTAAAATTCCACCAAAATTTCACCAAAAATTCCCAAAATTCTCAGCAAAAATTCCCCAAAATTCTCCCAAAAAATTCCCCTAAAAATTTTCAAAAATCCCCAAAATTTTCCCCAAAATTTACCCCAAAATTTACCCCAAAAATTCCCAAATTCCCCCAAAACTTCACCAAAAATCCCTAAAATTCCCAATAAAAAATCCTACCAAAATCCCCAAAATTTTCCCCAAAATTTACCCCAAAATTTACCCCAAAAATTCCCAAATTCCCCCAAAACTTCACCAAAAATCCCTAAAATTCCCAATAAAAAATCCTACCAAAATCCCCAAAATTTTCCCCAAAAAACTCCCCAAGTTTCCCCCTAAAAATTCTAAAAATCTCCAAAATTCCCCCAAAATTCCCCCCAAAAATACCCCAAATTCTCAAAATTTTCCCAAAAGTTCCCAAATTTCTCCCCAGAATTTCCAGCAACGTCCCCCAAAATTTCCCCAAAATTACCCCAAAAATCCCCCGAAAAATTTCCTGAAATTGCCCCAAAAAATCCCCAAAATTTTCCCCAAAATTTACCCCAAAAATTCCCAAATTCCCCCAAAATTTCACCAAAAATCCATAAAATTCCCACCAAAAATCCTACCAAAATCCCCAAAATTTTCCCCAAAATTTACCCCAAAAATTCCCAAATTCCCCCAAAATTTCACCAAAAATCCATAAAATTCCCACCAAAAATCCTACCAAAATCCCCAAAATTTTCCCCAAAATTTACCCCAAAAATTCCCAAATTCCCCCAAAATTTCACCAAAAATCCATAAAATTCCCACCAAAAATCCTACCAAAATCCCCAAAATTTTCCCCAAAAATCCCCAAACTTTCCCACAAAAATTCCCAAAATTCCCAGCAAAAATTCCTGAAATTCCCAAGAAAAATCCCCAAAATTTTACCCAAAAATCTCCCCCCAAAATTCCTAAAATTCTCCATTAAATTCCCAAAAATCCCCCAAATTTTCCCTAAAAATCCCCAAAATTCCTAAACAAAAAAATCCCCCAAAAAATCCTAAAATGCCCCAAAAAATTCCCAACAAAAATCCCCAAAATTTCCCAAATTTTTCCCCAAAATTCCCCTGAAAAATCCAAAAATCCCCAAAATTTTCCCCAAAAAACCCCAAAAATTCCCCCCCAAAAATTTATGAAATTCCCCCCAAAATATTTCCGAAATTTCCAACAAAAATCCCCCAAATTCCCCCAAAAATTTCCCTAAAAAATACAAAAATCTCCAAAATTCCTCCAAAAAAAACTCCCCTAAAAAAATTCCAAAAATCCCCAAAATTTCCCATAAAAACCCCAAAATTCCCCCAAAAGTTCCTAAAATTCTGAACAAAAATTCCCCCCAAAAATTCCAAAAATCCCCAAAATTTCCCCCCAAAAATCCCCAA
>NW_024356638.1:0-352 GCF_014805655.1 Passer montanus | reverse complement strand
CTCATTGTGCCTCAGTATTGTGTACAGGAGGAAGGGCAGGAGTGAGCTCAGGCAAGGCTCACTCTGGTCCTGCAGCCTGGTGGCAGCCTAAGAATGCCAGAGGTGTGGGAAAAGCCGTGACATAAACCCAGGGACCCCTTATGGCACATTTGCTTACCATCAGGGTCTTGATGAAAAATGTGAATGTGACTCCCCAACCTCATTTTCACCACAAGGAAAAAAAGATTTTGGCTAGCTTGTGGCAGCTGATAGGAAGTAAAATCTCAGCAATGTTTAGGCAGTTTGCAAAAGGCTCTTAGCAAAATTATCAAAATAAAAGGGAACTTCCCATAGAGGCAGAAAATGCTTACAT
>NW_024356637.1:0-352 GCF_014805655.1 Passer montanus | reverse complement strand
ATACTGGGACAGTCTGGAGGGTTAATTTCAGTTCTCACATATGAACCCAAGCACAAGTGTGCTGTATGTCCACTCTCTGTTTACTGTGTAGAAAAAGCACCACCTGGGGATAGCTCAGGTTGGCATATGTGTTGCTCATATGATGACCTCTGTATGTTTTGTTTTTTTGTTTTCCTTTTTAGATAATTGTGATGATGCACTGGTATCTCCCTTACCTTCAGCTGCCCTTACCAGTTCCTCTGAGCTCTTCAGTACTCACAGTCCCAGCTTTGCAAAACTCAACAGGCGAGATGGTAAGGTTGCAGTATGAAATACCTAAACTATTTGTTTTAATCACTTTTACAGAGAATAA
>NW_024356636.1:0-352 GCF_014805655.1 Passer montanus | reverse complement strand
TACAGCTCCATTCCATGTCTTGGTATGAACTGGGATTACAGCCAACACAATACTGCCAATGTTCAACACTGAAACAATCAAGGCCAAAGTCTCTGTCTTTTTTAAAAAAATAAATAAAAGAATAGAAAAAAAAAGTTATAAATAGTTACTGGGTTATGTTGTTATTTGCCTTTTGGCCTTTCAGACATCAGGGTATACTTTACTCTGTGTGCATGCTCACCCATTCTTTGATTTTGCTTTCAATGAAATCAGAAGAGCTCACGGAGCTGGAGACCTCAGAATACCGAGGATTGGGGATTTAAAAAGCAACCATTGGCAATGGCATGGAGGTGCAAGAAGACTTAGAGAAAGA
>NW_024356635.1:0-352 GCF_014805655.1 Passer montanus | reverse complement strand
GATTTGGGGTTGGATTTGGGGTTGGATTTTGGGGGTTTGGGGTTGGATTTGGGGGTTTGGGGATGAGGATTTGGGGAGGATTTGGGGTTGGATTTTGAGTTTGGGGTTGGATTTTGGGGGTTTGGGTTGGATTTGGGGGTTTGGGGCTCTTGGCCCCCCCCTGAGGCTGCGGTTCCTCCCGGCCGCCAGGGGGCGCTGTACGCCGTGACGCCCCTCCCCCACTGTCCCCACCTGGGGGCCGTGGCCCCGCCCCCCGCCGGGGGGGCCCTGGGGACCCTCCTGCCCCCCCCCTGCGGGGTCTGCGGCAGCCGCCGCGAGAACTGGCTGTGCCTCAGCTGCCACCAGGTCAGCC
>NW_024356634.1:0-352 GCF_014805655.1 Passer montanus | reverse complement strand
GGGGCTGGGAATCCCGGGAATGGGGCTGGAATGGGGCTGGGATCCATGGGAATGGGGCTGGGAATCCCGGGAATGGGGCTGGGAATGGGGTGGGAACGGGGCTGGGATCCATGGGAATGGGGTGGGAATCCCGGGAAACGGGGAGGGATTCATCACCGCAATGGGGCGGGATCCTTGGGAATGGGGCGGGATTCATGGGAATGGGGCGGGAATCCCCAGGGATGTGCTCGGAATCTCGGGAATGGGGCGGGAATTGGGCGGGAACCCCGGGAAATGGGGGTGGGATCAATAGGAATAGGGTGGGAATCCCCCGGGATGGGGAGGGAATCCCGGGAATGGGGCGGGAATTGGG
>NW_024356633.1:0-353 GCF_014805655.1 Passer montanus | reverse complement strand
CGGGGGTCTGGGGGCTCCGGGGGGATTTGGGGAGGGTCTCGGGGGGATTTGGGGCTGGGGTCTCGCCCCCAGTCTCACCGGTGAGCTCCAGCTCCTGCCCGTACTTGTCCGACAGCCCCTCCATGGCCACGGTCAGGAACAGCTCCAGGTACAGCGGGTCGGCCTGGGGCCCCCCCCCAGAGACCCCAGACCCAATTCACACCCGGGACCCCAGAGCCCCCAGACCCAATTTAACCCCCCCAGACCCATCTGGACCACCTTAAAGAACCCCGAGTTCACCCTCCCAGGAGCCCCCAGACCCAATTGAAGCCCCCAGCCCCACCTTGAGGGTGCTGAAGAAGCCCGAGTTCACC
>NW_024356632.1:0-353 GCF_014805655.1 Passer montanus | reverse complement strand
GTCTGCGACTGGGGGTTCCGGGACCGGGAAGTTCGGGATTGGGGGGGCCGGGACAGAGGGTCCGGGACTAGGGGGGTCCAGGACCGGGGGGCGTCCGGGATTGGGGGTTCCGGGACCGGGACTGGGGGTCCGGGACCGGGACTGGGGGATCCGGGACCGGGAGGTTCGGGATTGGGGGTTCCGGGACTGGGATTGGGGCTGGTCCAGGACCGGGAGGTTCGGGACTGGGGGGTCCGGGACCGGGATTGGGGGGTCTGCGATCGGGAGGTTCGGGATTGGGCGGTCCGGGACCGGCGGTGTCAGGAACCGGGAGTGTCCGGGCCGGGAGGGTTCGGAACCGGGCTCGGGGTGCT
>NW_024356631.1:0-353 GCF_014805655.1 Passer montanus | reverse complement strand
AATGCTATCACAGTCCTTGGCTATTTAAATATTGGAATAGTAAGTTAAAAGCTTCCTATATATGGATTGCATAAATTCAATCAGACACCAGCTGTAACTCCATATTCATAGTCTGAAAACAAAAACCAAGAAAACCCAAACCCAGATAAACTACAAATTGTGAAATCAAGCCTTAGGAGACTGTTATAGGACAGGTAGGAAGGGATGTACAATTGGAAACTGATACGCCTCTCCAATATTGAACAGTATTCCACAGTACTGAGCACAGAGTTCAAATTATTTAAAAGTCCCAAGAATTAATTAGAAGCAAGAAAGATTTTGGCCATGGTGTCCAAGTGCCATGGACATGGAAA
>NW_024356630.1:0-353 GCF_014805655.1 Passer montanus | reverse complement strand
CCTCAGGATGTTCCCGTGGCTGCTCCTGGCACTGAGTGTCTGCGCCTGCCCCAGCACAGGTAGGGACACGCCACAACACCCTGTGACACACTGTGATACCCAACGACATCGACAACACCCTTTCTCCTCTGATTTTGGGTCCTTTCCCCCCCACTTTGGGACCTTTTCCCCTCTTTTGTATCTTTTCCCCCTCTTTTGTGTTCCTTCTCCCTATTTTGCGTTCTTTCCCCATGTTGGGTCACTTCCCCCCTATTTAGGGTCTTTTGCCCCCTATTTTGGATCCTTTCCCTCTTTTCCAACCTTTCCCCCAATTTTGGGCCCTCTCCTGTTGCGGTGTGTTGTCATGGTGTGCC
>NW_024356629.1:0-353 GCF_014805655.1 Passer montanus | reverse complement strand
GTGACCACGGCCAGGAGCACCTTCGGGACCCTTCCTGCAAGTGACCCCGCAAACTTCACGGCAGGGGAAGCTCCGTGGCCTCGCCTCAGCCCGTCGGCGGGCGGCAGGAGGAGCCCGAGCCCCGAGCTGGCGGAGGAGCGTGTAGCACAGGTGAGCGGGCCGGGGCGTACGGCCGAGCCCGGGCGGCTCCGGCCGTGAGTCAGAGCGCGGCGAGGGGAGGCGCGGCCGCCTGAGCGAGCGAGCAGCGAGCGAGCGAGAGCGGCTCCGCCGGGCGGAGGCGGGGGCAGCGTGTCCGGCCCAGACCCCTCCTCCCGCCTTCCTCTGCCCGCTCCCTCCTCCCTCCCTCCCTCCCT
>NW_024356628.1:0-7724 GCF_014805655.1 Passer montanus | reverse complement strand
GCCCCCAGACTCCCCATGGGGGTGACCCCGGCGGGGGCGCAGCCCACGGTGGGGGAGGGGCAGTGGGGGAGGGGCGCGCCCAGCGCCGCCCGCACGTGCCGCAGGGCCTGGGCCCAGGCCGAGGAGGCCACGAGCCACAGCACGGCCAGGAGGGCGGAGACGGCCAGGTCCTGGGGGGAGAAACCGGGAAATTGGTTAAAAATGGGGAAAAATGGGGAAAAATTACACAAAAATGGTGAAAAATTACACAAAAATGGGGAAAATGGGAAAAAATGGGAAAAAAATGGGGAAAAAATGGGGGAAAATGAGGCAGAAATGGGGCAGAGCCAGAGCATAGCCAGGAGGGCGGAGACGGCCAGGTCCTGGGAGAAAAACGGGGAAATTGGTTAAAAATGGGGAAAATGGGGAAAAAATACATAAAAATGAGAAAAAATTACACAAAAATGGGGAAAAATTAACCAAAAATGCGGAAAAAGGAGAGAAAAATGGGGGAAAAACGGGGAAATTGGTAAAAAATGGGGAAAAATGGGAAAAAAAGGGAAAAAACAGGGGAAAATGGGAAAAATGGGGAAAATATGGGAAAAAAAGGGAAAAAAATGGGGGAAAATGAGGCAGAAATGGAGCAGAGCCACAGCACGGCCAGGAGGGCTGAGACGGACAGGTCCTGGGGGGAAAAACCAGGAAATTGGTTAAAAATGGGGAAAAATGGGGAAAAATTACACAAAAATGGAGAAAAATTACACAAAAACGGGAAAAAAAGGGGAAAATATGGGAAAAAAATCGGGAAAAATGAGGCAGAAATGGGGCAGAGGCAGAGCACGGCCAGGAGAGCTGAGACTGCCAGGTCCTGGGGAAAAAAAATCCAGAAAATGGTTAAAAGTGGGGAAAAATGGGAAAAATGAGCCAAAAATGGGAAAAAAATCGGGAAAAATGAGGCAGAAATGGGGCAGAGGCAGAGCACGGCCAGGAGAGCTGAGACTGCCAGGTCCTGGGGAAAAAAAATCCAGAAAATGGTTAAAAGTGGGGAAAAATGGGGGGGCGGAGACGGCCAGGTCCTGGGGGGAGAAACCGGGAAATTGGTTAAAAATGGGGAAAAAAGGGAAAAAATGGGAAAAAAGCAGGGGAAAATGGGAAAAAATGGGGAAAAAATGAGGCAGAAATGGGGCAGAGCCAGAGCACGGCCAGGAAGGCCGAGACGGCCAGGTCCTGGGGGGAAAAACCAGGAAATTGGTTAAAAATGGGGAAAAATGGGGAAAAATTACACAAAAATGGGGGAAATGGGAAAAAATGGGAAAAAAAATGGGAAAAAAATGGGGGAAAATGAGGCAGAAATGGAGCAGAGCCAGAGCACGGCCAGGAGGGCAGACATGGCCAGGTCCTGGTGGGAGAAACCGGGAAATTGGTTAAAAATGGGGAAAAATGGGAAAAAAAGGGAAAAAACAGGGGAAAATGGGAAAAATGGGGAAAATATGGGAAAAAAAGGGAAAAAAATGGGGGAAAATGAGGCAGAAATGGAGCAGAGCCACAGCACGGCCAGGAGGGCTGAGACGGACAGGTCCTGGGGGGAAAAACCAGGAAATTGGTTAAAAATGGGGAAAAATGGGGAAAAATTACACAAAAATGGAGAAAAATTACACAAAAACGGGAAAAAAAGGGGAAAATATGGGAAAAAAATCGGGAAAAATGAGGCAGAAATGGGGCAGAGGCAGAGCACGGCCAGGAGAGCTGAGACTGCCAGGTCCTGGGGAAAAAAAATCCAGAAAATGGTTAAAAGTGGGGAAAAATGGGAAAAATGAGCCAAAAATGGGAAAAAATGAGCCAAAAATGGGAAAAAATGAGCCAAAAATGGGAAAAAACGAGCCAAAAATAGTGAGAAAATGGCCTAAAATGGGAGGGAGAAGACATCAGTCAGAGGAAGAGACAGGTGGGAAAATGAGGGGGAAACTTTAAAAAAATGGGAAAAAATGACCCAAAAATGGAAAAAATGGGTCAAAAATAGAAAAAAAATTGGCACAAAAAGGGGGAAAAATTAGCACAAAAATGAGGGGAAAAAGGGCACAGAAATGGGAAAAAAATAGCACAAAAGTGACCCAAAACTAAAGAAAAAAATGGTGGGAAATGGCTCAAAAATGGAGAAAAAATGGCCCAAAATTAGAAACAAAAGTCCCAAAAATAGAAAAGAAAAAGGCACAAAAACAGGCAAAAAATAACCCAAAAATGGGGAAAATTCTCAAAAAAATTGATAAAAAAGTGAGAAGAAATGAGCCAAAAAAGGAAGAGAAATGACGCAAAAACTGGGGGGAAATGACCCAAAAATTGGGGAGAAATGACCCAGAAACTGGAAAAAATGACCCAAAAATTGGTGGGGGGGGAAGGAATTTCTGGGGGAAAATGAAAATTTTAGGGCAAAACTGAGAATTCTGGGGGAAATGGAGATTTTTTGGAGACAAAAGGAAATTTTGGGGCGAGAAAATGGGAATTTTAGGAGAAAAAAAGAGAATTTCAGTGGCAAAAATGAAAATTCCTGGGTAAAAGTTGGGAATTTTCAGGGGAAAAGCAAAGCTTTGCGAAAGAATTGGGAATTTTAGGTGAAAAAATGGGAATTTTGGGGGTGGGATTTACCTGGGGTCCTTCAGAGGCAGCAGAGAGAGAGAGAAGGAGCACAAAGGGTTAAACCCCCCGAAATTCCCCAAAATTCCATCCAGAATCCCCAAAATCCAGCCCAGAACCCCAAAATCTCCCCGGGAACAGCAAAATCTGCACCAAAATTTGGGAATTCTGCTCGACCCAGAAACTGGAAAAAATGACCCAAAAATTGGTGGGGGGGGAAGGAATTTCTGGGGGAAAATGAAAATTTTAGGGCAAAACTGAGAATTCTGGGGGAAATGGAGATTTTTTGGAGACAAAAGGAAATTTTGGGGCGAGAAAATGGGAATTTTAGGAGAAAAAAAGAGAATTTCAGTGGCAAAAATGAAAATTCCTGGGTAAAAGTTGGGAATTTTCAGGGGAAAAGCAAAGCTTTGCGAAAGAATTGGGAATTTTAGGTGAAAAAATGGGAATTTTGGGGGTGGGATTTACCTGGGGTCCTTCAGAGGCAGCAGAGAGAGAGAGAAGGAGCACAAAGGGTTAAACCCCCCGAAATTCCCCAAAATTCCATCCAGAATCCCCAAAATCCAGCCCAGAACCCCAAAATCTCCCCGGGAACAGCAAAATCTGCACCAAAATTTGGGAATTCTGCTCCAAATCCTCCTGAATTCCTAAAAATTCCATTGAAATTCCTGAAAATTCCATTGAAATTCCTAAAAATCCTGTCAAAATTCCTAAAAATTCCATCAAAATTCCTGAAAAGTCCATCAACATTTCACCAAAACTCCATCAAAAAAGTCCAAAATCCCATCGAAATTTCCCAAATTCCATCAAAATTCCTGAAAAGTCCATCAAAATTTCCCCAAAACTCCACCAAAAATATCCGAAATTCCAGCAAAATTTCACAAATTCCCTCAAAATTTCCCAAAAATTGATCAAAAATATCCAAAATTCCATCAAAATTCCCAAAATTTCCACTAAAATTCCTAAAAATTCCCTTTAAATTCAGCAAATTTCATCAAAATTCTCTCAATTTTCCCCAAATTCCATCAAAATTCCATTAAATTCCAAGGGGGGAAGCCCAAAAAAGGAAGTGAACCTCACCTGAGCTCACCTGAGCTCACCTGCACAGGTAACCCCACCTGAGCTCATCTGAGCTCACCTGCACAGGTAACCCCACCTGAGCTCACCTGAGCTCACCTGCACAGGTAAATCCACCTGAGATCACCTGCACAGGTAACCCCACCTGAGCTCACCTGCACAGGTAAATCCACCTGAGCTCACCTGCACAGGTAACCCCACCTCAGCTCACCTGAGCTCACCTCCACAGGTAAATCCACCTGTGCACACCTGGACAGGTAAATTCCCCAGCCCCGTCTCAGCCGTGACCCCGCACACCTGTACAGGTAAATCCCACCCGAGCACACCTGTACAGGTAACCCCCAGCCCCTGTCACTCACCGCGAGGGGCAGGCGGGACCCCGCACACCTGTACAGGTGCAGGTAGCCCATGTAACCCCCTGGCAGTGACTCACCGCGAGGGGCAGGCGGGACCCCGCACACCTGTACAGGTGCAGGTAGCCCATGTAACCCCCTGGCAGTGACTCACCGCGAGGGGCAGGCGGGACCCCGCACACCTGTACAGGTGCAGGTAGCCCATGTAACCCCCTGGCAGTGACTCACCGCGAGGGGCAGGCGGGACCCCGCACACCTGTACAGGTGCAGGTAGCCCATGTAACCCCCTGGCAGTGACTCACCGCGAGGGGCAGGCGGGACCCCGCACACCTGTACAGGTGCAGGTAGCCCATGTAACCCCCTGGCAGTGACTCACCGCGAGGGGCAGGCGGGACCCCGCACACCTGTACAGGTGCAGGTAGCCCATGTAACCCCCTGGCAGTGACTCACCGCGAGGGGCAGGCGGGACCCCGCACACCTGTACAGGTGCAGGTAGCCCATGTAACCCCCTGGCAGTGACTCACCGCGAGGGGCAGGCGGGACCCCGCACACCTGTACAGGTGCAGGTAGCCCAGGTAGCCGCCCAGCGCCCCCAGGCTGTAGAGGAAGGCCAGCACGGCCACGCCCACGAAGAACATGGCGGCCGAGGAGAAGTCGCCCACCAGGTGCACGTCCTGCGGCCAGGTGTGGTTACACAGGTGAGTCAGCGAGGGCCGGAACACCGCCTGGTTCAACCTGGGGGGGGACACACCTGGGTCACACCTGGGGTCACCTGGGGGCACACCTGGGGTCACACCTGGGGTCACACCTGGGCACACCTGGGGTCACACCTGGGGTCACACCTGGGCACACCTGGGGTCACACCTGGGCACACCTGGGGTCACACCTGGGCTTACCTGGGCACACCTGGGGGGGACTTCACCTGTTCCCCCGTTCTCTCACCTGTTGGATCCATCTCTCCCCTGTCCCACCTGCCCAGGTGTGTCCCTCACCTGTCACCCATCCAGGTGTGTCCCAGGTGTGTCCCAGGTGTGTCTCAGGTGTGTCCCTCACCTGCCCAGGTGTGTCCCTCACCTGTCACCCATCCAGGTGTGTCCCTGCTCACCTGTCCTGTCCCAGCTGGCTCCCAGGTGTGTCCCTCACCTGTGTCACCTGCCCCAGGTGTGTCCCATCCTTCTCACCTGCCCAGACGTGTCCCAGATGTGTCTCAGGTGTGTCCCTCACCTGCCCAGGTGTGTCCCTCACCTGTGTCACCTGTCCCAGGTGTGTCACTCACCTGAAGGGGTACCCGAAGGTGGCGGTCACCTCGGTGCCGTTGTCGGGGCCGGGGCAGGTGACCCTGAGGGTGACCCTGCCCTGCCCAGGTGTGTCCCTCACCTGTCACTCACCTGAAGGGGTACCCGAACTCGGCTGTCACCATTGTCCCGTTGTCGGGGCCGGGGCAGGTGACCCTGAGGGTGACCCTGCCCTGCCCAGGTGTGCCCCTCACCTGTCACCTGTCCCAGGTGTGTCCCAGGTGTGCCCAGGTGTGTCCCTCACCTGTCCCAGGTGTGTGACTCACCTGAAGGGGTACCCGAAGGTGGCTGTCACCTCGGTGCCATTGTCGGGCCCCGGGCAGGTGACCCTGAGGGTGACGGAGCCCTCGAAGCCGCCGCAGGTGGCGAAAGCGAAGATGGAGAAAAACTGGGGGGAAAAACGGGAAATTTGGGGAAAAATGGGAAAATGGGGGAGATTGGGGAAAATGGGGAAAAAACGGGAAAATGGGAAATTGGGGAAAAATGGGGAAAATGGGAAATTGGGGAAAAAACGGGAAATTGGGGAAAATCGGGGAAAAAATGGGGGAAATTGGGGAAAATTGGGGAAAATGGGGAATTGGGGAAATTGGGGAAAAAAGGGAAATTGGGGAAAATCGGGGAAAAATGGGAAATTGGGGAAAATCGGGGAAAAATGGGAAATTGGGGAAATTGGGGAAAAATGGGAAATTGGGGGAAATGGGAAATTGGGGAAAATTGGGGAAAATTGGGAAAATGGGAAATTGGGAAAAACCAGGAAATTGGTGAAAATTGGGAAATTGGGGAAAAAAGGGAAATTGGGGAAAATCAGGAGAAAAAGGGAAATTGGGGAAAAAAGGGTGAAATTGGGAAAAATCAGGGGAAAAACCAGGAAATTGGGGAAAATGGGGAAAACAGGAAATTGGGGGAAATGGGGAAAACAGGAAATTGGGGGAAATGGGGGAAAAACGGGAAATTTGGGAAAAAACCAGGAAATTGGGGAAAATCAGGAAAAAAGGGAAATTGGGGAAAATTGGGGAAAAACAGGAAAATGGGGAATTGGGGAAATTGGGGAAAATAACACAGGAATCGGGGAAGAAAATGGGAAATTCGGGATTTTTGGGGTCAAAAATACAAAAATTCAGGAGAATTTGGGATTTTTGGGGTCAAAATTTGGTTAAAAATGGGAAAATTTGTGGAAAATTTGGGAGTTTTGAGATCAAAATTTGGGAAAACCGAAGAGAAACTGGGGAGAAAAATGGGAAATTGGGGAAAATCCGACAGAAATGGGGGAATAATGAGAAATTTAGGACTTTTGGGGTAAAAATTTAGTTAAAATGGGGAATATTTGAGATTTTTGGGATCAAAGTTTGGCTTAAAATGGGAAATTTGAGGAAAATGTTGGATTTTTGAGGGTGAAATTTGGTTAAAAATGGGAAAATTTGGGATTTTTGACACCAAAATTCGGGAAAAGACAACAGGAATTTGGGGAGAAAAATGGGAATTTGGGGAAAATCCAACAGAACTGCAGGAAAAAATGGGGAAAAATGGGAAATTTGGGATTTTTGAGGCCAAAATTAGGTTAAAAATGGGGAAATTTGGGGAAATTTGATGTTTTTTAGGGCAAAATTTGGTTTAAAAGGAGGAAATTCAGGGAAATTTGGGCATTTTTAAGGTCAGGATTCGGTAAAAAAATGGGAAATTTGGGAAAATCCGACAAAAAATGGGAGAAAATAAAAAAATTCTGGAAACTTCCGGCCCCAAAATCCCCAAATTTGGGTCCAGTCCCTCCCAGTAACCCCAAGGCCCAAACCAGTATAAACCAGTACAAACCAGTGACCCCCAGTCCATCCCAGTATCCCCAGTGTCCCTCCCGGTTGGTCCCAGTTTGGCTCCCAGTCCCTCCCAGTATAAACCAGTATAACCCAGTCCCTTCTAGTCCTTCCCAGTATAACCCAGTATAACCCAGCAATTCCCAGGATATCCCAGTACCTCCCAGTACACACCAGTATAAACCAGTATAACCCAGTCCCTCCCAGTATAACCCAGTATAACCCAATACAAACCAGTATAACCCAGTACATCCCAGAATAAACCAGTGTATCCCAATATATCCCAGTATAAACCAGTATAAACCAGTATAACCCAATCCCACCCACTCCCTCCCAGTATAACCTAATATAAACCAGTACAACCCAGTATAAACCAGCATGGCCCAGTCTATCCCAGTATAACCCAGTACAAACCAGTCCCCCCAAGCACAACCCAGCACCTCCCAGTATATCCCAGTATGAACCAGTATAAACCAGTCCCTCCCAGTATAACCCAGTATAACCAGTATAACCCAGTATAACCCAGTATAACCCAGTACACCCAGTATAACTCAGTATAACCCAGTATAACCCAGTCTATC
>NW_024356627.1:0-353 GCF_014805655.1 Passer montanus | reverse complement strand
GTGGGACAGAAAACTGAAGGGTGGGAGGGAAAAGTGGGCATGAGAGGGAAAATGGGGGTGGGAGGGAGAAATAGGGGTAGGATGGAAAAATGGGGGGTGGGAGGTCCCACAAATCCTCCTCAAAACCACTCCCCATGGCCCCCAAACCCCTCCTTGTGCCCCAAATTTCTCCAAACCCCTCCCTGAGCCCCCCATGTGCCTCCCAATCCCTTTCCTGTGCTTCCCAAACCCCACCCTGACCCCTCCTTGGACCTCCCTTAAATCCCCCCAAAATCCCTCTCTGTGCCCCCTTAACTCCCTTTCTGTGCCACTCAAACCCCTCCCTGCCCCCCAAATCCCCCCAAACCCCTTCC
>NW_024356626.1:0-353 GCF_014805655.1 Passer montanus | reverse complement strand
ATCACGAGAAAAAAAAATTGTCTAGAAGTGGAAATTGTTTCCACGTGAATTCTGCTGGAGCAATCTGTATACATTATGTCCTGGGTCACGGTGGTATCGTTAGTTACAGCAGCCCCGCATTTGTTAACCTCCGGACAAAACATTTTAAAATTCCTTGAGGACGTATTTCTAAAGGAACCGAGAACACTCGAGCACTACCAAACCAAGTCCGCCGCTCTTGCTTAGCGAGCCCTCCTCGGGCACCCTTTCCTGATCTCCGTTGCCGTGGGGATTAGCGAAGCGTGTGTCCGGGAGGCAGAGCGGGCGCGGCGGCGGCAGGGGGCGGCCGAGCCGCGGGGGCACCGCGCGGTGCC
>NW_024356625.1:0-353 GCF_014805655.1 Passer montanus | reverse complement strand
CCAGAGGCCACGCCCCCATCCCCAGCCCCACCCACTCCAACCCTGAAGCCCCGCCCCCTTCAGCTCTGCCAATGCCTCAAGCTCCACCCACTCACGCTTAGCCCCGCCCACCCCTTTTCCCACCCAGGCCCCGCCCCTTTAAGCCCCGCCCACCTCCGGCACCGGGAAGGGCGGGTCCTGTGGGCGTGGCCTGCGCAGGGGGCGTGGCACCGGCGCGATGTGGGCGGGCCCAGGGCGTGGCTCCGGAGGGGGCGTGGCCATGGCGGGGGGCGGAGCCGGGAGGCTCGGGCCAATCCGGGGCTCCTCGGGGGGCGGGGCCCGCGGGGGCGGGGTCTCCTCCTGTGGGGGCGGGG
>NW_024356624.1:0-353 GCF_014805655.1 Passer montanus | reverse complement strand
CCCTGTCCCATCCCCGTCCCCAGCTGTCACTCACGCTGGGCCGGCTCCCCGCGGGCCCGATGGGGTTCATCATGGTGTACATGTTCTCACTGGAGTTGGTGGAGTCTGGGGGGGACAGCCCCGTGGGGGGTGAGCGTGGGGCCCCCAGACCCCAATCACACCCCAAAATCCCAACCACACCCCTCCCAAATCCCAATCACACCCCCAGATCCCAATCACAACCTCAAATCCCACCCACACCACCCCAAATCCCAATTACTCCCCCAGATCCCAATCACACCCCCCCAAATCACAATCACACCCCCCAAATCCCACCCACACCCCCCCCAAATCCCCCTTATACCCCCAAATCC
>NW_024356623.1:0-353 GCF_014805655.1 Passer montanus | reverse complement strand
GTCCCTGCTGGTTCTCCTGCAGAGCTGCTTGGCAGGACCTGCTACGCCAGGAGAATGAATTCTGCAGATATTTTTCAGCAGGGGATCAGGGCAGGGCAAGCACAAAGCTTGCAGTCAGCATGCAGGCTTGCTCGGAAACACCTTGGCATGCCTGTGGTGCCAGTCTTACCTCTGGTACTGTTAAAAAGAGAGTTCTGGAAGAGAGGTGTAAACTAAAGCTTAGAGTGACTTGCAGTTAATGTTTGGTGAAAAGCACTTCACCAGAGGAATCAAGGGGTTACACAGAAAAGAAAAAGTAGCAAAGAGACTCTCAGAGTCAAGCAAGATGAGTCACCATCCCTGGAGGTATTTAA
>NW_024356622.1:0-353 GCF_014805655.1 Passer montanus | reverse complement strand
GCCTCTGCTCCAGCTCCTTAAGACATCACAGCAGCCAAGATGTTTGAGCAGCACACTTAAGCAACCATTGACTTTCACCCCTCATTTTCTAAAACAATTCCCTGCAGGCCTGTCCCAGCCTTTGTACAACCTGCCATGGGGTCCAGGCCAATTCTGCATGAGCTGAGCAGCACCAGGAGCAGCACAGCAGCTCCAGGGAGCCACCCAGCCCTGTCTCAAGCCCAGCCAGGCAGACACGACCCTGGGGCACAGAGCTTGTGAGCTGGGACCCACTGCCCCACCATCAGCTTAAAAGCTGCCTCCAGAACAGGCAGAACAGCCCCTATGGAGAAATCTCTCTGAATACTTTATTA
>NW_024356621.1:0-353 GCF_014805655.1 Passer montanus | reverse complement strand
CCGGCCCCAGGCCCAGCCCCGGTTCCGGTCCCGTTTCCGGTCCCGGTTCCGTTTCCGGTTCCGGTCCCGCTCCCGGTCCCGCTCCCCCCTCACCGGCCGGGCGCTGCTGCCGGAGCGGCACTTCCGGGAGGGCGTGGCCAAGCCCCGCCCGCACCAATCAGCGCCGCCGCCCCGCCCCGCCCGCACCAATCAGCGCCGCCGCCCCGCCCCGCGCGGACCAATGGGAGGCGGGGGAGCAGGAAAGGGCGGGGCCGCGCTCTGCCCTCCCCCCCAGCGCCGCCGGCAATGGGCGCGCCCGGGCGCGCAGCCAATCAGGAGCCGGGACGGCGCGTCGGGGGCGGGGCCGAGAGGGG
>NW_024356620.1:0-353 GCF_014805655.1 Passer montanus | reverse complement strand
GAATTTGGGATTTGGGGATTTGGGGATTTCAGGGATGGATTTTTGGGAATGGAATTTGGGGATTTGCAGATTTCGGGTTTGGGAATTTCAAGAGGGATTTTGGGAAGAGATGGGATCTTGGGAATTTGGGAATTTGGGAATTTCAAATTTGGAATTTGGGAATTGGAGAGGGATTTTGGGAAGAAATTTTGGGAAGGGAAAGGAACTTGGGAACTGGGATTTGGGAATTTGAGAATTCAGGAATTTGGGAAGGGAATTGAGAATTGGGATCTGGGAATTTGGAGAGGGATTTTGGGATGGGGATTTGGGAATTCGGGATGGGGATTTGGGAATTTGGGAAGGGAAGGAATTTT
>NW_024356619.1:0-353 GCF_014805655.1 Passer montanus | reverse complement strand
CACTCGCTGCTCAAGCTGCAATTTTGGGGGAAATCCGGCGGTTCTGGGACATTTGGGAGTTTGGGGATTTTTGGGAATTTTTTGGGGATTTTTTTCCCCGCGTTTTTTGGGCATTTTTAGGGCGTTTTAAGCATTTTTTAGGCGTTTTTAGAGGGGTTTTTAGAAGGGTTTGGGACCCCCCCCTGCACGCTGCACTCGCTGCTCAAGGTGCGCTCTGGGGCGAAATCCGGCGGTTTTGGGAAAATTGGGAGTTTGGGGATTTTTTGAGAATTTTTTGGGATTTTTTTCCCTGCATTTTTACGGCGTTTTTAGGGGTTTTTTCAGGGTTTTTAGGTGTTTTTAGAGGGGTTTTT
>NW_024356618.1:0-353 GCF_014805655.1 Passer montanus | reverse complement strand
ACCCCAAAACCGAGGGGACCCCAAAACCGGGGTACCTAAAACTGGGGCACCCAAAAGTGGGGCACCCCAAAACTTGGGCACCCCAAACTGGGGCACCCCAAAACTTGGGCACGCAAATCCGGGGCACCCCAAATCCGGGGCGCCCAAAAACTGGGCACCCCAAAACCGAGGGGACCCCAAATCCGGGGCACCCAAAACTGGGGTACCTAAAACTGGGGCACCCAGAACTCAGGCACCCAAAACCGGGGCACCCCAAAACCGAGGGGACCCCAAATCCGGGGCACCCAAAACTGGGGTACCTAAAACTGGGGCACCCAGAACTCAGGCACCCAAAACCGGGGCACCCCAAAACC
>NW_024356617.1:0-8190 GCF_014805655.1 Passer montanus | reverse complement strand
AATGCTTTGGAAAGCAACTGATGGCTGGATTTGCCAGCTTTTGTAGCCCCACCTCTGCACTTCTGACTCTCCTCCCATTTTGCGTTATCAGAACATTGCCACAAGAAAGCAGTAAAAGATTGGGAAGGTTTCAGGGCAGGTTTGGACTTCAGAGGTGGCTTTGTATGAGTCAAGAAAGGTGTGTCACCTTCACACAGGCCAAGGTAAGGTTGTTGGCTCAGTGCCGCCTTCTTCCCTCAGCAGGACCCTGGCTTTGTGGCACTTCTTCCCACCAGCCCACCACACCCAAAGTCTGATGGCAAAATGCAGGGAAAATCCATGAAAAAAACATTGCTGAGCCCACAAGGGAGGAGTGTGCCGATCAAGAGAGCACGGAAAGGACTCTTTTCCATTGCTGCCACTGGAGGCTGACAGAGTTGTCACAGACTGAGGTAATGCAGCATTTTTGAAAGCACTTTCATCCCTAAGGAAGCTGATGCCACTCATAGAGTGAAACATAACTTACAGTACAGATTAATATGAGAAATACACCAAACCATACCCGGGCTTTGGGGTTTTGCTTTATTTTTTTCAATAACCAAAACCAGCTGGCACCCCTGAGAATAATTAAATTTCCTTAACGCAAACTTTCTTTTTTTTTTGGAAGATACGCAGCCATAAGAAAATCTTTCCCCATCTCTCCATATAAATTTCTGCTAAACCCCTTATCCTATCAGGTATAAATGAAGTTGCAAAAGAGCATTTCACCCTTGTACCCCAGATAACAAAGACCAACAACACCTCACTAGTTCACACAGTCATGAATCCTTCACGGCCAATGAGGGGTCAGTTCATGACCAAGGTTGGGTCAGTTCATGACCTCAACCCTGTGTCCAGGTCCTTCTTGGTTATCAATTGCTGGGGGTTTAATGTTGATGATAACTGCTCATTAAAGCCTATAAGCAGGGGAATACGGGAAACAATTTCCCTCTCTAAGGCATTCTGGACTTTAAAATCTTGCTGGATTTTTTTTCTCCATGTAGCTGCGGCAGCTTCCTTCCCATGCCTGGAGGCAAATCCCAGACTTTGCTGAGAACCCGCCCTCCAAAAGGAGCAGCAGCTCCATCACCAATGCTGATCCCATCTTGGTAGGTTACAGCAGGGATTAACTTAATGGGAATTTTCAAACAGCTCAGAGGATGGAAATGCACAGAAGACAGGTCATAACCTCAGACAAGGCTGCCAAAGGAACACGGGAAGGTTGCTACACAAAAGCCCAAATGGAAATCTACGGGAGATACCCATACCCAGGAAGGCTTTAAACCTAATTCAATAATGTAGAAGAGAAGGGGAGGATGGAACTGGAAGAGGATTTCTTTTGGGGCTTAGGTATTGACACCTTGACATTAAAGACAGATGGAAAGGAACCAATCCAGTGGATGGCTGTGGTAGAAAATAGGCAAACTCTTCAGTCCTGTAACCTTCACTGTGGCTGAAAGGAGAGGGGATAAATGGACAGTGCACAAGACAGCTGGGAGATTTAAACACCAAGTTGTTGTTACTCAGGGTTTGATGGAAAGATGTGAGGGACATCCCTTGCCCAGGGTGGCAGAGGGCTGGAATGAGATAATCTTTAAGGTCCCTTTCAACCCAAACCATCTGCCATTCTATGATACCTTTGTACTTTGCCTTGGCAGGGGGTGGAATGGGAAGAGCTTTAAAATTTATTCCAACCCAAACCAGCCTATGATTCTATGTAATTTGACTTCCCTGGTTCCTGGATGATGGATCAGGCTTATCCATGGAGGAGGCCTTGTGTAACTGAACCCAGACCCTGTTTTTGGTGCTAAGCAGCATCTGGGAAATGCAAGTTGGTGGCTGCTGACTGGAACCTGAACGATTCCCCCTCAGGTTTTGGTTTTTTTACACTGTGGAGACACAGGAGGTTTAGAGGAAAAACAACCCATAAAAGCAATTACATGAGTTGGAAAGGAATTGAAATTTTTGTGAGAGCAAGAAGCAAATCATAGAACAAAGATCATTTTTAGGGCCACTGTTTCCTAAGACATGAATAGAAACCTTGGGAAGATGGAGAGTGTTTTAAAGCAGGATCAGTGCTCTTAAGCCCTGTGCTGGTGAGAAAAAGGTGTTTATTCACTCACACTTTGTCCTTACTTGAGTAGCTACCTATTTAAACCTGGAGTTAATCTAATGTTTTCCGTTGACCAGTTGTTCAAATAAGTACTGGGAGGTTTAGGTTAGAAAAAACCAGGGAGATCTTTGAGAGGTGGCTGTAGCTTAAATTCCTGAACATTGGTTTAATCAAATCACCCCACTTTTGGTTTTCTGAGCTGGCCAAAAAAGCAGCTTTGCATTAACTTTGGGTAAAGAGGAGATTGTCACCAGAGCGTCCCAGAGCACATGGTTTGAGTTGGTTTGCAGTGTCACCACGCCAGCCTCCAGGTACTTCTTAGAGCCAAGATACTGGCTCTGATTGGTGCAGGCCTTGTGTTAAACTTCCAGACACTTGAGGAGTTGGAAACTTGGGATGTCTCTGCCTGTTCATGAAGGTGTAACTGCTGCTGAGACACATGCCCATGCAAAGTGCAGGCCAAGAGGAAATCAGCCAGAGGGAGCTTAGTCAAGGTGGAAATGCAGTTTGTGCTGCCCCAGGCCCAGCCCTCTGCTCTCATGTTCTCCCACAACCTGTGTGATGATCCTCACACAAATTAGGATTGGATTCCCAGCTGGATAAGGTAAGTAGGGTCAGTTCTGCACAAGCCTGAGCTCCTTCAGCTCAGAGCAGCTCCTCCATGGGACCACATCAGATCCAGCAGAGAGGAGCTCTTACCTGGAATGAGACCACCGTGCCCCATTCCCCTGCCTGTGGAAAACTATGGGAGTGGTGTAACAAGAAGGCCTGTGGATCCCTTGTCTGAGGAAGAATCTGCAATTTGAATCTCTTCTTCTCTCTCCCTCTCCCAATAATCCTTTTTCATTCTTACCTGTTGAGCAATGGGTTCAATAGGCTTTGGGGAACTATTTATTCTTCCCATGGGATTATGTTTCTGAACAGTAATGACCAACCCAGGGCTTTACGGGAGTGTGTGAACAGGCAGATTCCATCACCCGCTGTGACTCACTTGACTCTTGTTTACACTCTCTGCTGGGCACTGTTCAACGTGAAACAGGAGAAATTCCTCTGCAGTCTGCAGAAAATGGAGCTAGAAAAGAGACTGAGGAAAGGCTAATTACAGAAGATTTTTCCAGCTGTGGAACTTGTGATTTTCACCGAACTGGAGTGTGAAGACAGGCGCTGGCAGGGATAAAATGAGGGCAGGACGTCTCTACCCTTGTAGCAAAGTTACGAACTCTTTGCAGCTCTGAGACCTTCAGGATATAAAAGTAAAGAATTATATTGTGGAACCAGTGAGAATTTGCCTCTTAAATCTCAAACTGGTGTCCCTCTTGTCCGCCTAATGAGATAGAATGCCTTAGGTACAGCTTTATCCTAATATTCCAATTAATAATATTAGTCTTTGCTTTGTTTATCAAGTTTAGAGGGTGCTCCATCAGCCTGTCAAAGAGCATTAAAAAAATCTGATATAGGAAAGAAAAATGCCACCCCTCCATCTCAAAGACATTGTGCAGAGATATTGTGTGACCACAATTCAGAAGGGAGGGCGCAATTTCCTGGGAAAGAGATTTGTGTCCTGCTTTGTGCCTGGAAAGAAATGTCCCCTGTTACCATTTTAGAGATTGCATGCTGACTATCAAAATAGATTTAGATTTCTAGATTAGCTTTAAGACACTGCAGAACAATTCTGGTAAAAGCAGATGTCAAGGTATGAGAACTTAAATATCTGAGCTCTCCATCTAAGTGTCTTTCACCAAATCCACAACTGTAAGATTCTTTCTTGCCACTTCAATGCAACATTGATATTTCACCGCCATAAACAGGAGTAACCTAACACAGACAGCCAGTTTGGAAATAATTTGTCATGAAAAGACAGCTGAAGTGGAGAAACTGATGCTGCTGAGCCTGGAGTTAAAAACAAAAGATGAATCTTGGGTTTTTGCTGAGTTAAAAGAAGTAGATGTCAGATACCATTAAAATGAAATCATAACTGGATCTGGTTGGTGGTTAAGATACAGTCAGTGAGGACAGTAATTTCCCTCTGGCACTAAAATCCTATTTTTGTTTGGTTTGTTACAAAACCCTCATTAATTCAAATAAGTCTCTATCAAGATCATTTGATTTCAGCCTGTCCGAAACAACTGCCCAAACTTGGATTAAATCATTCACTTGGATTAAATCATTACCAGAGAAATTTAAAAAATAATAAACAATAGCAATAAACTTCCTGAAACAACATAATTCCCATCCTTTCATTGGAAAATGTACAATTTTAGGCAAAGGAACAATACCTTAGGCAGTGGTTTCTTCTTAGCACAGTTGATTCCCCCAACAAAGACCATGTTGGGCATCACTGGCCTGACGTACTCGAACACAAAGTCAAACCTCAGGATCCAAATGGCAGCGGAGTTCACGAGGTCCATCAGGGACACATCCCTCTGAAGAACTTCTGAGGACAGCTTAAGCGCTTCTCCATAGAAACCGTTGCAGTAATCAAGCTCCAGGAGGGAAATCAGGGCATTTTCCACCCTCTGGAAAAAGGTCATGTGGTCTGAGTTGAAGCTGAAGAGTCTCGGGATGTAGGATGGAGGGCTTGGGCACTGTGGGGCTGAAAAGTGGAGGTTGCAACCAAATCCTCTCATGAAGAACACAAAGGGAAGAGAGAGATGGTGGGCAAGGATGGGCCCACACATGAAGAAAGGATCCGTCAGGATGGCATCAAATCTGCTCTCGTTGAGGAACTTCAGGGTCTCCTGGCTGCGGAACAGGTCCTTGCACTGCCCAAAGAACGTGTTGAAAGTTTGAACCGAGATCTTGTACATCGCCAGGGCATTGAGGGGGAAAGGCTTCTGGGTCAGGTGCACGGCCAGGTATTCCTGGAATGTGAGGTGCACGGCCAGGTATTCCTGGAAGGCGTTATCCAGCTCTTCCAGGGTCTGGCTCACCGGGTGCGTGACCACCTTGTAGGCCTGCGTGGTCTCCATCTGCCAGCTCACCTCGGGAACCAGCACCACCACCTCGTGTCCCCTCTGGCTCAGCTTCTCCACCACTTCCTGCATGCTCAGCCAGTGGCTTCCCACCATGGGCACCACCAGGAGCTTCCCTCCGTCCGAGAGGCTGGGCAGGAGGAGGAGGATGGAAATCCAGGCACAGCAAAGCCTCAAAGCCATGTTGCTGTGGTCGGAGTAGGGGCCGTGGAAGAGATTTCTCCTGCAGGTTGTCGCCCGAAAATGCTTTGGAAAGCAACTGATGGCTGGAATTGTTGCACTCTGCTCTTTGATGTTCCTGTTGTTAATGATTCACAGCTTTGGACTGTGGGTAGTTTATTTTGCCTTTTCCCTCCTTTCTTGGAAAGCCAAGATTTGGTGACCTTATCAGTGCTGAGTCACTGGAGTTCCTCGATGCTCCATTAGCTCCTCACCGTGCTACTCGGATCCCTCAGGACTCCTCACCTTTGTTGTGTCTTGTGTTCCACCTTGGCCAGGACCCAGGGGGGCAGCCTTGGTGGGAGCAGCTCCCAAGCCCACAGCAATAAAATGAAAACAGCCTCTCTGAGTTGGAGAGACAGATCCTCAGGTGATTCCTCCAGGGATGGAGCAGGAGACCCTCAGGACAAGGCTCAGGGCTCTTCTGAGCTGGCAGGAATCTCCTCAGTGCCGGGGACACCACAAAGAGGTGCAGAGAGGGGCCAACCTCTCACTGTAGAGCCCAAGCTCTCACTTTACAGAGTTGTTTCCTAGCCTGCGGGGTGGCTCCTGGGTAGCTGAAAACTCCTCCCCACCAGGATTCAGACCAGCACTAAACAAGCTTTAGCAACCACTGAAGGCTCAGGTTTCAGACCTGACTCAGCAAAGGAGCAAGTTCACCACAGATATGATTTCCCCGAAAATGCTTTGGAAAGCAACTGATGGCTGGAATTGTTGCACTCTGCTCTTTGATGTTCCTGTTGTTAATGATTCACAGCTTTGGACTGTGGGTAGTTTATTTTGCCTTTTCCCTCCTTTCTTGGAAAGCCAAGATTTGGTGACCTTATCAGTGCTGAGTCACTGGAGTTCCTCGATGCTCCATTAGCTCCTCACCGTGCTACTCGGATCCCTCAGGACTCCTCACCTTTGTTGTGTCTTGTGTTCCACCTTGGCCAGGACCCAGGGGGGCAGCCTTGGTGGGAGCAGCTCCCAAGCCCACAGCAATAAAATGAAAACAGCCTCTCTGAGTTGGAGAGACAGATCCTCAGGTGATTCCTCCAGGGATGGAGCAGGAGACCCTCAGGACAAGGCTCAGGGCTCTTCTGAGCTGGCAGGAATCTCCTCAGTGCCGGGGACACCACAAAGAGGTGCAGAGAGGGGCCAACCTCTCACTGTAGAGCCCAAGCTCTCACTTTACAGAGTTGTTTCCTAGCCTGCGGGGTGGCTCCTGGGTAGCTGAAAACTCCTCCCCACCAGGATTCAGACCAGCACTAAACAAGCTTTAGCAACCACTGAAGGCTCAGGTTTCAGACCTGACTCAGCAAAGGAGCAAGTTCACCACAGATATGATTTCCCCAGCCTCACAGCATTGCCACTGATGGCAAAGTTAGAAATATTGCACCCCAGGATATTTGGAGCCATGCAGCCTCCATCCCTGAGGCACACAGGTTCTCTCCTCTCCCTTCATGCCACAGTCAGTGCACCACAATGAATAGCATGGCCTCACGTTGTGCCAGGGGAGGTTCAGAGTGGGTAGTGGTGGTAGTCTGTTATTTTACAGTTTGTTCTTCTGTAGTAGGTTTTAAATATTCCTTGTTATAAGTGTGTAATGGTTCATTCCATGTACCCCATTTGGCTTCCCTGATGATTCAGTCCTGAATTGTTTAGTGCAAGATTTTCCCACCAAGTGTATGTCAATCCCCTGTCTATCAAAGACAGCACACCCTCTTTCTTCTGGAATGTTCCCTGTCCTTCATCCCTTCCTCGAAGCAAGACTGGATTGCAAGACTTGCTCCTCCCCCTTGTTGGCTTCTATTAGATAGCCCTTACCCTGTACTCCTTCCCTAATGCCTTCCTATTGGTAAAAGGTTGTGTCCTCCCCTTATTCCCTCCCTTTCTTAAAAGTAGTTTTTTGCCCTCAGTTATTGTCACTTGTCCCTGACTCCCTCTGGGGAAATAAACCTTCCTTTGAACTCAGACACGTGATTCCTCTTGATTCCTTGGCCTTGGTTCCTCGTTTTGGGTTGCTGCTGTGTCACCCATGCCACAGCCATCAGCTGTAGGGAGCAGTGAGCCCCTGTACCCAGCGCCACCGGGAATGTCTCCGTAGGGATCCGGGGCAGCCTCTCTTGGGACTGCCCGTCAGTTTCAGGGAGTGAGCTGGCTGGACAACATATTCCCTGTGACCACAGCCCGCAGTTAGAGATATTAGGGAAAAAAAAAAAAGTCACCGGAAGAAGGTTAAGCATTGGAATAATTTGCCCAGGGAGGTGGTGGAGTCGCCATCTCTGGAAGTGAGATGGATGTGGCACTTGGGGACGTGGTTTAGGGGTGGCAATGGCAGTGCTGGCGTGAGGCTGGGACTGGGTCATGCTGGAGGTCTTTTCCAAGGTGGATGATTCTGTCAGGTGCAGGCTGGGCCATCCCAGGCTCAGGAATGATTAGGGAATACTCAGGAGGGAATTCTTAGGGTAGCTACAACATGCCGGTCAAGACTGGAGTAAGTCCATGATGGGAGATCCCAAACTACCTCTTCTAAATCCATGAAAAGACATCCCCAAGCCCCTCTAATAAATCCATGTCTGGAGATGTCCAATCCCTCTAATAAATCCAGTCAGAGATGCCAAAACTGCTATAATAAATATATGAAAGGAGATCCCAAATCCCTCTAATAAACTTAATAGATCCCCAAGCCCTTCTAATGAATCCGTCAAAGACAATCCCCAAACCCCTGTAATAAATCCATGTCTGGACATGCCAAAATCCTTTATCAAACTCAGGGCAGGAGATCCCAAACCCACCAAGTATATCCATGAAAATAGAACCCCAAACCCTTCTAACAAATCCAGAAAGAGACTACCAAACCCCTCTAACAAAGCCATGAACAGA